>NC_074712.1:55397009-55697009 GCF_947242115.1 Biomphalaria glabrata | reverse complement strand
AATTTTGTAGACCTTTCATGCCATCTGTAGACCAAAAGAAAACATATTTTGGCTTGATTTTAATTACACATAGAGCCTATATAAGAAGGCTCAAAAGTAAAGTAGCAATCATACATAAAACACTGAACCATAATCTTCAAATACAAAAACAAAATTTAATAAAATAATCTGAAAGACACAAAGATAAAGGCACATTCCTCGTCCCATATGCTAGGACAAATTTGTACAAATACTCCTTCTTCCCTAGTGCTATTAGAGCATGGAATGGGTTGCCTGAGCTAGCCAGGAAAACCAGTGACTTGGCAGAATTATGCATGACTAAATGCATGACGCGTAGGACGTAATCATCTTCTTTTTTGAAGTAACGTCTGTATTATATAAGATAAGAGTTGTCTTACATCAAGACTTGAGCCTGTATAGAAATGAGGTTTAGACCATAAATTGCTTAGATTTCTTAGATTTTTTAAATTTCTTAGATTTTTTAAGTCCATCTATTTTCTGTTATACTCTCATAAAACCTTGAGACTGTGTTATGCTTATTAACAGTGCTAAGTAAATAAAATAATTTTTATTAACTTTTTTTTAGGAAATTAAGAATTCTTCTTTAAATTATGACATTAAAATCAAATGGATGTCCTAGCAGTGTCTCTACACTATCAGAAAGATTATGACATTTGTTTTCATTTTTAACCAGTCATTTCTTAATCATAGAGTGGTTAGAGAATCAGCTCTTTTGCATAATACTTGTTAACCTGGTGAAGACACTGTTTTGATATCACATAACTTTTATTTCAGAGGTGTCAAGTATTGGAATTAACAGTTGAAACTAAACTTTAGTTTTCCTAACTCTTGTCATTGTATTTTGCAAGCAGTCTAGTATTTGTTAAGCATATATCATTAATGATGACCTTTACCTTTGACTTCTACCACCTGATGCATTACAAAGTCTAAGACTGCATCGATGTATCCCAATATGTTGCTTAGATTAGGTGAGGTATCAAAGTAAGCTAATACTGCCTTCATCCAGCGATTAGGCATGTCTTGAAGAAATCTGTTAACAATGTATACATTTTATACTCTTATACAAATCGAACAAGACAACAAAAGCAGAATATATAAAAACTATGAGCAACAGTAACATTAAAATTACACTGGAGTTTCCATTGACCATTAATATATTACCTTGTTACAAAAAAATAACATAATGAACTTTGAGAACCAGAATATAATGTTAGAAAAATTGAACTTTTTGTGTGGATAATAATGCAGTTTAAAAAATTTCAAAAGCTTTTCCCTCAATCTGAGACATTTCCTCAAACACACTATAATAGCTCTCAAGGGTTTACCAACTATTATTATTACTTCTACTGAAAGCTAACTATCAAACAAGCATCAGTATTTACTCATTAGCAGAGTTGAATGGCCATATCCATTTATTGATGTGATCCACAGATTGAGTCCAAACATCTGCTTTGAATATACGCTCTGTAATATTGAAGCCATGATCAAATCTGCTAACAATTTTCTCCATTTTGTCAATGAGTGCTGAGATGTTGATTGTTCCTGTGTATGGGCTGTTAATCTGAGATTCAAATCACATTACAGTTTTAATCATACAACCAAAAGTTCATTTATTTCATTTATGTATTTGTAGAAGAAAGACAAAGAGAGCAATGGTAAGCACTATAAATACTGCCATTTATTTATACAGACATGAATGAAAGAACATACTATTCTTTCAATATCCTTAGCAACAGTGTAATTGCAAAGATCTTCCACCAAAAGTGTGAAGTTGACAGAACACAACTGTTGAAACCAATGCTTCATATCAAAAGAAGAGTTAGGTGCAGAACTAAATAAATCCTCTGGGTTATCACTACAGAAATACTCAAAGGACTTGAAGTTGGAGAGTTTAGATGTAATCTGAAAATAAAGTATTATTTATTTTAATCTTTGGACAAAATTAACAATGGAAAAACTAACATTCTAATTCTTATCAAATTATATTTCTTTTGGCTTTATCTATGTACATTTAGAATTTTTTTTTTAAACTTTCTTTTTAAGAGTACCTTTTCAGGGTGGTATATACTGGTATAAAGCGCTGCTTCATACAGCTCAGGTAAATCTTCAACTAAATTAACTAATGTTTTCAGTCTTGGTAGGTCAGAGAAAGCCTCGCTCAATGTAGTGGCTATAAAAGTAGAAACAAATAGTTATTGGTAAAGTACACTCAAATACATAACCAGAAGAAGAATTATTATTGTCAAATGTAAGAAAAAAATGGTTTATTTAGTAAATTAGGCTGACTTACTATTTAAGATCTTTAATACTTGTCCCAAAATTATGTCAGTAACACCTACAACTTTTCTATACATATCTTTGTAGTCTTGAGGTGTCTTTCCAAAGACAATATCCACTATTTCTAAAACAATGCCAGCAATTTTATCTGGAGTTCTAGAAAAGAAATATATTGGTACATTAACAAACAATAGAATGTAAAATATAAAAAGCTATAAACTTCAATCAACTTTTACAATATATATTTTATCAGACCATATTTTAATGTCCTTGATAATTTAAGTGTTTAAATCTTGTTTTTAAAAAGCCCTAGAAATAAATGATTTAAACAATTTTAAAAAAAATTAAATACTGATGAATTAAACCTACAAATATGTTTTTTCAAATGAATGGGACCACTGTTTGATACGATCTCCAACTTCAACCCAAAGTGTTTCATTTACTAGTCTGCCAAATGTTTTGTCATTAGACTTTGGCCCATCTTTGATGTAGTCCATGAAATTTTGTAAGTATGAATGAGCTCTTCCAAGTAGAACTGTGACATTCACATCACTGATAGCATCAGGATTCTCAAACTGAAACATTGATACAGTTAGGTGACATTTAATTGCAATATTAGTAAAAGCTCAAGTCAAGCATAATAAGAATTGTCATTTTAATTAGCACATTAGAAAAACTAAAATGATAGGTAAAAGAGCATTATAAATTAAATATTTACTTAAGTTACTCAAAAGTCAATCGATGAAATGAAAATAATGCAAAATGTCTTTGACTAAACAAATGCACATGGGGTTATCGACACCAAGATTCAAAATCAAACCCTGTTCACTTCCCTCTACTATCCTGCAGGCAGTTAGAGCTAGGTCATACTAGCCATTATTTCTGAAATTTCCAAAACTTAAACATAACATGCACTTTCAAATAAGAATTAAGATGTTTACTCACCAGAAGCTGTAGTTTATCAACTCCTTCATACTTCTTTAGTTCTTGGACTAAATCTTCCACATCAATTCTACACATTTCATGCAGGAAATCTGACATGCTAAAGTCCAAGCTGGGTGGAACGGTAAGTATTTCATTTGCTGATGTGCTACAGAAAGTATTCCATGATTGAAAAGCATCTGCCCATTTTGTAGTCTTTAAAAAAAAAAAGAAAACTATATTTTTCCCCAAAACATTACATAAATAAAATAGTTTGAAAATAAAACAAAGAAATTTTTAAAACTTAAACAACGATCTCAGTTTCATACAAACCTTGATTGGGTCCATTAAAACTGTGTACAAGATTGTCTGAATAGCTTCAGGGGCAGATCTAATCAAATTAAGAACTCGGTTGACATTTGTGTAGTTAAGCAAGACATTGGTTCCTTCTGTAGTGACATAAGATTACACTCATGAAAAGAACCTTCAAGATCAATATAATATCATTGAGCTTCTACTTTTAATATGAACCTTTTTTTGAGCTCAACAAAATAATTAATTACCAATTGTTAATTAACAGAATACATTTTAATAAAAAATTTTAACCATCACCAAACACATTAACAGAGGCTGGTGGGGTAGGGGAGAGATAGGCTTGTCAAAGGAATGGGAGGGCTAATGAGACTGTACTAATCATGATCTAAACAGAGGTATAGCAGGTGCCTAAAATCTATTATACATTCAAATACTAAGACACACAGCAAGCTCAAATCTAATCATGTTTCTGAAAATCTCTACCTTCATTAAGATCCAACTGTTTCTCTAGTAAGCTGAGTATCTCATCAATGTATTTCAGAGCAGGCTTTGTGGCTGGAAATTTTTCTAATGAAGTCAGCAGCAATTTTAGAAGAGAAGATTCCCAATCCAAAAGTTTGCTAAGATGGTGGAATACAAATTATTTACTTTTTCACATACAAAAAGGTAGTTAATTTAGTAAGTGTAAGCTATAATATAATTAATATATTTTTATGTTTATTTCAAAGACCTTAAGAGCAATACTTTTATAAACTGTGCCTGTAACGGTTACACTTTAAAATCTAGTCATGCATTAAAACAATTACCTTGTAAAGTAAAAACTGGATGCATTTAATTACAGAAAGATTAGTGTAGTTATATCCAAGTTTTAATGAAGATGTTTGTTATTATTTTTTTAGCTACTGAAATAGAATTGAATATTTTTTTTTCTTCTATCAAAATCTTTTTTCAAAGCATTATTTTACAAAGGAACTCATGTTTCTTTCATCATAAAAAAACTATTCTTACTTATTATCCTGTAAATCAGCTTTCAAGACATCCAGTTTCTGAACAAATTTGTCCCAAGACTGAGTGTATAGAGTCAAATTCATCCAGTCTTGGTTTGGTGTCAGCTTAATGTTGGGTGGGTCTGCTACAATGTCTTGTATTAAACTGCTCAGAGTTTCATAGTCTCTGCTGATGGAATTGACATTGACCTCAAGATCTTGCTCAGTTACATTGCTGGAGGACAGAAGTTTCATCTGGAAAGTTTGTAGATAAGATAAGAATTGTTTTAAATTCAGTACTACTTGCCCCCCCCCCCCCATGTGCTGAATGGCATGGGAGGATCTAGGTTGAAGTAAGTATTTCTCATGAAACTAGATACTTAAATACATACTATGAATAGAATCAAATGAGCAAGTCTAACTTACAGCATCAACAAACAGCTTGACACTTGGTTTGTTGTTTTCAATCTGATCTAGCATCAGGGAAAAGTTCAGGTTGAGATTACAAACTGTTGACTGAATGACTTTTGGTGAGAGTGTGGTAGCTTCAACAGCAAATACCTTACTGAAGAGTGTTACATCTGAGCAAAGGTCCTCAAAGTTGGATGGTACAATGATCTGAAAAGTGGGAAAAAAATTTGACACAGACTTTAGATTTTGTCATTTACATTTCTTGGAATTACAATGTTGAAATGTGATCAAATTTCAGTACAAGTTTTATCTGTGTAGCAATTGAGTAATAAAAGTCAGATAAGAAGTCTTTCCTCTGCACTCCACTGTCACTTTTCATTAGGATTTGATCATTTTAATTTGTCATTAGCTGCAAAGTTGCATGCTTAATTGAGAGGTCCGAACAAGATAGTGATGCCAAAACACCCCTATGGTAGAATAAACTGTATTGAGATCTGCCAGATCTACAGACCACAGCATAGTTCATTTAGATAAAAGACTAGTTATCTGAACTCTTCCACATTTGAAAGCAGAAAAGTCATTGACATACTGCTTCAAAATGTATTAAATACTTAACATTTAGGCATTTCTATAAACAGCATACAATCCCCAGGGATCCAATGACTAACATGTAGGAATGAATAGAAATCTGAGATAGATTTTTGAACATTTTCTGACTTCTTGCAATGTTATCTTGTTAAAAAAACTACAAGTCCTACTTACATCTCCTGGAGAAATAAGAAGACACTGGACCGTTGCAGCCACTATGGCATTGATGTCTGGACTTTTGACCATGAGTTCTATTAATTTATTCAGCTCATTTGACCACAGATATTGAGATATGACCACCTCTGATGAAGCTATTCAAGAGATAATTTATAAAAAAAAAATGTATGGCCTAGGTTTTATAAAGTCATTTAATTGACAAACAGTTCTATTCCAGTTAAAATCAAACTAATAAATATATTTCGAATATTTAAATTAGCATATAGTTAAAGCTAACCACATTATCTAAAGATTGTATAAACAATGAGATATTCATTATGTTGATTTTCTTGATCTAGTGTTTTCTTCTTATATGGAAATACATTTTCTCAAGTTTTACATTTACCATTAAAATAGGCCAATTCAGTATTAGCCAGCTGAAGAAACTGGTGTGTTACAAACATATATGAATGTATGCCAAATGTCAGGTCAGAATTTGTTCCATTGGTCATCAGTTTTAGGGCCAGTTCTTGGACTTTGAGCGCTATAGATTGAAATCTAAAAATGCAAACAGAAAGGTTAAAGTTAAAAAAAAAAGTTTATTATGCTAATAATTGGAAGAAAGATTATCTATTATTTAATGTGTTGTTTGATAATCTTTCTATTACAAGTTACTGACTTGTTCACATCAAAGTGTTCCAAAGTTTTAGCTGCTTTATAAAACTCTTCCCAGCTTAAGTTGATGGCTGTCAGGTTGAAAGGAAAGTAGTCAAAACCACTGTTAGTAAAGATAGGAGAGTCTGCGATGGAGCTGAGTTGCTCTATACAGATATCAGCTTTTGCAGACAACTGATTCCAGTCAACAGACACAACATTGGCGCTACCATTAATCACCTGTACCAACTGAAAAACAAGATTCCATGCATACATGTACAAATGAAATATTTATTTACAGATCAGATTATTATACTAGTCAAAACTTTATCGATTTATTCAATTGATTAACTTAACAACAGTTAAGAGCAATTATTTTTTTTTTGTAGTTTTCTTTTTTATATTTTATGAGCAAAGAAAAAAAAAAGTAAAAAAAAAAATCTTATTTCAAATATTACCTTTTCTGAAAATATTTTGACTGATGGTTGATAGTCATTCACATTATTCAAAAGTTGCTGATAATCTAAATCACAGAAATATTTTTCAAAAGCATACAAAGGGCTTTGAGAAGTGACTAACATATAATCTGTCACAAAGTATGATTTACAATCAGGGGCTTGAAAGCCATCTGTCAAGAATTTATCAATAAGCTGAAATAATGAAACAAATATAAATTATTAGTATCCTATTTTAATTTTACTCACTACTTCTGGTAAAAAAAATTCACATTAGTAAATCTTTAAAAGAAACATAATTCTACGTCTTGTCTTAAATACAAAGTTGAACCAATAAATGTGTAGTCATCACTAGAAGTAGACTACTTGTGATTACCTTAGATGGATCCAATAATATATTTCTTAGAGCTGACACAAACTCAGGATAAGCTTTGGCTAAAAGATTGACAGCATTCCTAATTACTGGAGGGTACAGCTTGATGAAATCTTCCAAGGTTTTAGCATCTACAATACAGAACACATGAGAATCTTCAGAGAACAAGAACACACTCTTACTTGATTCCACTCCTGTGAGGAGTTGTCACTAAATACAAGTCCTTTAGATTAAATTGTATCATTTATTTTGTCTTTCAAACTCACTTTCAAATTCTTGAGTCATATTAATCTGTACATCCAGATAGGCGTCCAATAGCCAAATAATCTTTTTCACTTCTTTCCACATGTAGTCATAAGAGTATAAGCTATCAAGTTTTTCTAAGACTTTGAATGTTACATTAGTTAACCTGGAAATATTCAAACAGATTTAGATTTCTTTATCTACTGATAATGATACAAAATAATTATTAAATATTTAAAGCTAATTTAAGAGAATGATTATTTACTCAATTAAAAAAATGAATCGATAAATTCAATTGAAGATCTGCATTACATTAACTAAGAGGAAAATTTTTTTGTAGCAAATTTGATAGTGAAAAATGCAAAACAATACACATTTTTAAAGTGTCTAATCACTAAAGCTAATAATGTTTTCCTTGCGTATAAAATTCAAATCAAGTTAGTATTTATTAATATACTTAAGCAGCTTTTGATAGTGCCACTAACAATTTACTTAGACTAAAGAAATCTTTCTAGTTACTTCTCTATATCTCCAGTATTTATATGACGCAGCTCTTGAAACAAAGCATCAAACCCAGAGCCAAGTCTTGTAAAGTTCAAGTGTTCAAAGTAAATTTTAAAACCCATAGTGAAATCAAACTCCTTTATATGATCTGAACTGAATCTGTCCTTGAGTTTGTCAGCAATGTCTAGTATAACAAGCCAATCAGTCTCTAGGTTGTAACTTCCAGCAGGTTGTATGGTAAATGTATCTTTTAGCTACATAGAGAAAAAAAAAGACGGCTTAACTTGGTAAATAGTGTTGTGATAAAAAAAAACTCAAATAAGTCCTTTACAATTGCTTAACTAAGAGTATTTCAATATTAAAACTTGTCACAAAATTACAAGATATATTTTTGAAAATATTCTTCTTTATAGTAGCATTTAGTGGACACTAATAAGTAAGATTTTAAGAGTGGACAATAACAGAAGATACAAATGTGTATTGGCAGTCAGAATTTATAATACTATCAGTATGCCTCAGTTAGACAATGCCTTTAAATATTGGTTAACAATAAACTTAATGCACTCATCCTTAACCTTTGGAATCAAAGGCAATGCCTAACAGCAAACTATGCCTTGATGTCTGTGTGGGTGAATAATAAAATGAAAGTTGTAATCCATTTAAAACTGGAAACTGAAAACTGGACAACAGGCAATGTCATTAGATTCAGTGACTAAAATACATATTTTATTACAATTATAAAGAAACAAAAAATTAATTAGGCCTACCTGATAAATTCTGCTAATTAGGTTATTGAATGGCTTTGAGACTTGCTTGACAGCCACAGTCCAGTTAGTGTCACAAATCAATCTTGTTATATTATCTACAGGAACATAGGCAGGCAGGTTTAGCTTAGCCATGAAATCACCGGCACAAAATCTTGAGAAAGAATCTTTTGCAGAAATCAGATTGTAGATCTAATGAAAAACAAAAGTATGTCCAACTGTTATGGAAGACTGCTGAATGTATGTCACAGTGGAATGGAAGGGGGGGGGGTAGTGCATAGCATAGAAAGTATTGAATTAACTGCATTGATTGGATGACTACAAACATGTTAAAAATAATATTTTATGGAAAAAATATTTTTTTTAAGTAAGAGAAGTATATACATTTTTAAACATGTATTTTTACATTAAACTAATATCAAGCTTTAGTTTTAACAATAATATTTACATCATTGATATTATACTTCCATAAGTCATTTATGCCCTTGACTAACTCTGGCATGTATGATGCTAATAAATCCAAAGCTTTTAAAAAAGGAAGATCAGTTGGGTGCACTTCTGTAAGAGAAAGAGAAAAATAAAGCAAATTATGGGCTCTTGTATATCTACTTAAGATTGTCCAATAGAATAATTGATTAGCAGAAAAAAAAAAAGCAGATTTTATCATAATTTTCCTTATACTAAATTTTCCTTAATATACTAAATATATCTGACCAGTGATGTCCACCATTGTATTGTAGCCCAGGCTGACTAATCGGCTGACCATGTTCACATATGGTGCAGCATCATCTGCAAATTCAGAGTTAGCCAGAACTTCTCCAAAAGCTTTGTATGCACTGAATAATCTGGAATATAGTTACATTTTGGAATATAATTTCTTTTATCTTTTCAGGTGCAAGAAATGAATGAAGTTAAATCTATGACTGAATTATGTCAACAACTTTTCTTGATCTCAACCTAACATAACATTAATGCCTAAACCCTTTTTAAATTACTTTAACTCATTCTTGTTTGAAATCTGTATATAATAATCTTACACCAGAAACTTTTCTTTCATGAAAATATAAACACTTTAAATTGTAGAAAAAAAAAAGAGATTAAAAGATAAAATGACTACATGCATTGTAAGACTTTTTAAAAACATACAAGTTTGGGGGTCTATTTAGCCCACTAAACATTAATACTAACAGGCACATACCCTTGAGTCAAAAAGTCTGTATTCAGCATGTCAGTAACTATGTCCCAAGACTCTTGGTGGAAGTTGAAAGATTTTACATTAAAACTAGAGAAAATGTCTTTCCATGAGTCATTGCGATATTTCTCCAGGTCATTCACAAACTTATCTACTTCAAGATAAGTCTTAGTCAAGTTCACAGGCCTGTCAAATAATTCTCCCTTGTACAGAAGTGTTATATCATTCACTGTGTCATTGATCTGTTAATAAAAGATTAAATAGGTTAAAGATAAAACCATAAGGGTTTGATTTTTTATTCAAATTTGTTCATTTTTGACATTTAGTAAAAAACAAATATGTTAATATATTTTTTTTAGGAAATTAGAACTTTAAATCTTTTAGCTGAAAAAATTAAAAATTAAGTTTATTCTTTTTAATAATTTTTTTTTACAAATGTAAACTTTTCAAAATGTATGTTTGTTTAGACAAACAAAAGTTTGTTCAGAGAAGAATGACAGATGAAGCACCCCATAGAACTAAACTTGCTATTTCTTTATAAGGAAGTTGACTTTCTTCTTTTCAAACAAAATATTTACGTACAAACAGAAATAAAAACTACATACCACATCTCTAAGTTCTGTCAGTTTCAGCTTGTCAGTTAATGTCACAAAGGCATTAGTAACTGTGTCTGCACATAAAATGTCATGAATGTCTTTGGAAACATTCTTAATGTCTGTGTTGTTTTCTAGTTGAGCTGTAATTCTCTCACACACTGACTTGTAGCTGGTGCTGTGTAGAATCAAGTCCTAAAAAAGATACTCAGCAATAAATATTTACAGCAAATACAAGACATTGAAAATAGAACATCAAAGCTAAAATTTTGAAGAGATGATTTCTTAAATCAAAAGGCAGGCAACCCAAAGACAGATCTCAAATGCAATGGATTCAAGATGTGGAGGAAGATATTATTTGGCACGTCGGTACAATTTAGGTGTGGAGTCATATCTACAAAAACTTGGGGTTAGGGTGTATTATTAAAAACTTGTAGATACATTTTCTTCATATTTACAGGGTTTTGTATAATTTGTAACTTGTTTACAGCAAGCAAATGGATATTTTCTGAGCAAATGCAAATGAACCCAAACTGCCTGGTATTAGTCCTAATTGGCAAGAAAAAGAATATTAATTATTTGAAATTTATAAAGGCCTTGCTTCTTAAACTTCTTTCCAATAGAATTTCTAAATACAGTTTTATATCAATGAATTTATAATGGTTAGAGAAAAAAAACTAGATGATTAATTAAGACATAGGAAGCTAATAAAGGTCAACAAGAGCAAGTAACACACAATCAAGATGCAGGTGAACATTTATTGGAGTTGTATGCCCTGAAAGAGGTGAGTGACCTTAGAATGAAAGTCTTTCTGTCACTTATGTCTTTGCACTTTATGTCAAAAAGACTTATCTACATTAATTTAAACAAATGTCAACTATATCACAATGAATTCAAACTCACTGATAGAAGATTGTGATCTAAAAGTCCTTCTAGTAGAGCCTTTACCACTTTTGGTCCGTACTCAAATATCTTGTTCAAATCTTTGACAAGTACTTCATTAGTATCAAATAAATGTTTCATAGCTTGCCTTAGTTCTAGAAAATAGGATTCATAACGTTTATGCCAATTACAGATGTAAAGAATGATACTCTATACAATAGTATGATATATTATAATGGTACCTATAAATAATAAACATTTTTTGTGTTAATAAATCATCTAAAATGATTAATAAAAAAACAGTGAGAAAAGTGGTTCTGATACCTATAGACTTTTCAGTAACAATAGTCACTATGTCTACTCCATGGCTCAAAACAATGGCAATTTTCTTCACCACTGGCCAGCAAGGCAGTTTTTCCATCATGTCTTGGAAAGCTTCTGTCATACTAATGATTGTTCTAAGATAGAAAATAAATGAAACATATAAATATGATAAGAACATGCATTGAACCAATGTTTAAAATAGGTTTTGAAAACACTTACATTTCAAAGGCCATGGTGAAAAGGGACATCGTGCATATATATACTGACTCATTTACAAAATGGTGGGAAAAAAAAAGAATTTCATGTATTCAGTTTTTATTTCTAACAGTACTATAAAAATTTTATTTCTTTAAGTTTTAAGATACAATGCGGTTAGAGCAAAGACAGTTAACTATTTCCCAATGAAAGAACAAAGAAAGAATGGGGAGGAAGGCCTGTTAAATGTAAGACATTAATATTAGAACAAGACCAAAGCAATGTTGAAAAAGGTAAATTAAACTTATCTATTCATGTTAAATGTTGTTTGACATTGACATTACAATTAATTTGAAGAATTATGTTAATTTAGGTTTTATCTTATTTTTCATTGTGTACCTTGATGAAAGTGTTCTTGTTTTTGTAATTTCATCATAGACTGCAATCCAGTCTATTTTTGAAGCAAATTCTAGCACAGCCATTGCTATTTTGCCAGTATTTTCTTTGGACAAGTTTTCAATATTATTTACAAGATCCGTGATAGGCTTTACAAATTCCTGTAGTAACAGAAGAAGCATACTTTTTTTTTAGAAATCTAAACATATACTAGCATAATTACCACCAGTAAACCAATCTGACTATCAAGTTAATACTGGAGCCCAATGGGTCAGTGACTGGAAAAGGTTACAATCTACTTTACCTGCCCAATCACTACAGACCAGAGAAGATTTATTTTACACTCCAATCAATTTGTAATTACACTGATGACCCTAAAATGTTTCACTCTACTTCATATGTCATATCTTTATTGACCAAAATGATTCACTCAACTTTAAATGCCAAATCACTATTGATCATAAAAGGCTTCACTCTACTTCACCTGTCATATATATATATACCAATGATCATAAAAGGTTAAACTTCACTTCACTTGTCATGACCATAAAGGCTACTTTCAACTTTACCCATCATATTGATATAGAAAAGATAACACTTTACTTTACCTGCCTTATAGTAATGACCATGAAAGGTTAAACTCTACCTTAACTGTCATATTACTATTGACCAGAAATAAATTCTACCTCATTTGTCATATTACCATTGATCAGAAATAAATAGTACCTCACCTGTCACATTACTATTGACCAGAAATAACTTCTACATCACGTCATACTACTATTGACTAGAAATAAATAGTACCTCACCTGTCATATTACTATTGACCAGAAATAAATTGTTCCTCACCTGTCATATTACTATTGACCATAAATAAATTGTACCTCACCTGTCATATTACTATTGACCAGAAATAAATTCTACCTCATTTGTCTTATTACCATTGACCAGAAATAAATTGTACCTCACCTGTCATATTACTATTGACCAGAAATAAATTTTACCTCATTTGTCTTATTACCATTGACCAGAAATAAATTGTACCTCACCTGTCATATTACTATTGACCAGAAATAAATTTTACCTCATTTGTCTTATTACCATTGACCAGAAATAAATTGTACCTCACCTGTCATATTACTATTGACCAGAAATAAATTTTACCTCATTTGTCTTATTACCATTGACCAGAAATAAATTGTACCTCACCTGTCATATTACTATTGACCAGAAATAAATTTTACCTCATTTGTCTTATTACCATTGACCAGAAATAAATTGTACCTCACCTGTCATATTACTATTGACCAGAAATAAATTTTACCTCATTTGTCTTATTACCATTGACCAGAAATAAATTGTACCTCACCTGTCATATTACTATTGACCAGAAATAAATTTTACCTCATTTGTCTTATTACCATTGACCAGAAATAAATTGTACCTCACCTGGCATATTACAATTGACCAGAAATAAAGTCTATCTCACCTGTCACATTAATATTGACCAAAAAAGGTTAAACTCTAGTTCACCCAACATATTACTATTAATCCGAAAAGGTTAAACTCTAGTTTACCTATCATGACCATAAAAGTTTAAACTCTACTTCACCTGTCATGTCACTAGTGGCCAGTAAAGATTACACTCAACATCACCTATCATACTATTGACCATAAAAATTATTTACTCTACTTCACTTATCATGACCATAAAAGGTTTAACTCTACTTCATTTCTCATATCACTATGGTATTGATTCACCTGCAATATACTATTGACCAGAAAAGGTTACACTATACTTCACCTATTCATCAACATTTAGTTACCTAATGAAAACATAGAGCGAGTAATAGTTTTTGTTAACCATAAACTAGTTCTGTGCTGAAAGGCAAAGAACAAGTTAATCCTGAAATTATATGCCACTAATATAAACTTAACTATGAAAAGAATCAACAAAGTCTTTACCTCTGAGGAGCGATTCCATCTTCCTTCACTCAGCTCCACAATATTTACTCCCATAGTCACCACATTTTTCACAGCTAACCAAGCGGTTGTGTTTTCAAGCTTAAGACTAACCATTAGAGGCTGTATGCTTGATACTATGTCCCTAACACTGTTGAAACATTTAATAAATAATGTTTATATCAGTCTTTTTTTAGTATCATTTTTTTTTATTTCTCTCCTATTTTCTAAATAAGCAAGGTAAGAAGATTTCATACATAGAATATACAAAAGTTGAAAAGTTCTGACCCTCTTAATCATCATTTACAAATTTTTTTTTTAAATTTGAACGGTATCGTCATGCCATAGGATCCAGTGGTATTATGTAAAATTACTCTCAAGGCATAGTACCAGAAAGAAGAATTTATGAATACAATAGAAAAGACTGATAAATGTCAGCAAGAGTACAAGGTTATATTGGATCAAGAGATGTAATGAAGAAAAACAAAAACCAACTTTACTTCTAAAGTTATGTAATTAAGTAATTTAAAGATTCAGATAAGATATTAACAATAATGTTTAATTAATTTATTTTTTAACAAAATGTTTACAGAAGAACTAAAGATGAAAATAAAATTTAATTGCTATTCATGTATTTACTTACGTAACCATAGCATCATTGAAATTGTTGAAACTTTTAATCCAGAAAGGTATTTTTCTTATAAGATCTTCAATGTGCGGTATCCCTGCAAAGTTCCCTATAACTTCTATAACAGATTCAGAGTTCATTATAATATCAAACAATTGTGCTACATCCTCAAAAACGATACTTAAAATTGTATTAGTATCGAAGGTTTCTTTCACTTGTTCAATTAGTTTTATCTGGAAAGACAAACAAAAATAGTTTGAACATTATTCAATTATTCAAATGAACTTTAAAAAAATGTTTTTAAAAAAATGGGTCAGGCACTTCGCCAGAAATATTTGGGCCGCAGACAAATGGGTATGTGTGGGCTATTCATCTGTTGGGGGCTAGAGTTCTTTTTGTCCCTCCTTATCCATCAGCAGGCTTGATATAGGCTAATAAAATATTACAGTTTTGAGAAAACATTTTTGCCACTGCTATCCTCCCTCTTTACCTAAGAGGGCATACAAGAGGGTCCAAAACTCCAGAGCCCACCCTGATTGTCACTACCACTGTAGTGCAAGAGTTTCTCCACAGTGAGGAGCGGCTTAACAAAGCTTTTTAAATATCCCAAAACTGTCACTGGGTCAACGCGTTCCTCTACTATCTTATAGTGAAATGGATAAGATAGAGCCTAGCTCATGATTGCAGCCAGACTGCCCAACACAGCCCATGATGGCCATGCCAGTCAGTCCAACTTTGCCACTTTGACCATTGGAGAGACTAGCCAATCAGCCAAGCACCAGGAGTACCCCTGACCAACCCTCGAGTTGGTGTCCAGCATTGTCTTTTTTTTGGCGATCCTGTTAGGTCTCTTACCATTACCCCAGGGTCCCATGGGGGAATGTAGGGCTGGACATAACCCCTTTGATGTACTATTACACCCGCTGATGGCTCACCCACCATAGCAAGCAACCAGTAGCTTGGCCACTCTAAAAAAAGAGCAGGGTGTTCATGCTGCACCACTCCTTACCAGTGCCTACTAACAACAGTATTTGAAAAAGAAGAAAGCATTAGCTGCATAAACAGGGGGTAACTGCTGTGTGGCCCAGGTACTAATCTCATTTCCATGATATGATCCATAGTCGCTTGGCCACTGAAGAAGGCCATATACAATAGTACATATGAAATCAATATTTTGTGTCAAAATAACTTAAAGGACACCTAAAGTTTTAACATGTAGACAGTTATAAACACCAGATTTAATGTGCTAGTTTTAAATTAACTTACAGCTCTTAAGATGGCTGATATGTTCAACTGTTCTATGATCTTGTTAGAGAGACTTGAAATATTTGATTCATTCAAGGCACACAGGGATGCAGATATAGTCTTAACGTCTGAGTCAGGAGGGAACAAAATGTAGGACTCAAGTTGGTTAGGATTGCAGGCTATAGATTTAAGTTCGGGATAACCTGTCAAATTCAGCAACTTAAAAAAAAAGAAAGAAGTTTAAATGTTTAAATAAGCAAAAAGCAAGAGTTAGTGTTAAATATTTTTTAATTATTATTTTTTTTTAATTTCAGATTCAAGATTTATTTACCTTAGCAACATTGATTTTTGAATTGAAAAGAGCATCTGCTTCTTCTTTGGAAAGAATATGGAATTGATTCACAAGTATATCTTTCACTTTGGACTCGTCACGGAAGTAAGAATTAATATATGTTATTCTTTCTGTAAATAGACATTCAGCTGATGAACCATAGGGTAAAAGTGGAGAAGTGATCAATATGTCAGATACTTAAAGGCAATGGAAAACATTACTTTAAAACAATTACAAAACTAATACATGATAAAATATTTATAGAAATTTTAATTTTGGTGTTCAAGTTTGTAGATGATGCAATAAGAGATTATTATTTATGGTGAATGCAAGGAAGCTAAAAGCAATATCTTTTTAGTAAGCACAAAAGAAGAGAGCACAAGAAGCTGCTCTCATTACATCAAGTCAAGCTTAAACATTGTCTCTTATTTTTTTTTTACACTCCTTCAGACAAGAAGAATATTATATCCTAGTCCAAATCTCCAGCTGAACAACAAAGAAGGTGGTGGGCAAGGTCTAATTCAGGAACATTGTGAAGACCTCACAACCAGACATCAATCCAGTACACAACCAGGCAGACATCCTTTGCTTATGAGGACTGCAAGAAAACTTTGAATGCAACAGTTGTATAAAAACAATGATCTCACCTAGACCAGTTAGAAGTTTCTTGTCTTTGATCATTTTCTTGATAGATTTAAACACCCCAGTGCTTTTATTACTCATGGTTAGAATGTTCAAGGTGTCATTAGATCCAAATATAGGACTGAGCTCTTGAGTTAAAGCAGAAAAACTGAAATTTGCAAAAATATCCATGTTGAAAAGTTTTTAAAATTTTCTTTTGACTTTTAATAAAACATTCACAAATTGTTTTAATAATAAGATAAATTAGCAATAGGCCTACTTATTGACATTGTTCTGAGATAGAATCTAAGTAAGGCTACATGGGATATAATAGACTTTAAAGCATCATTATGTCATGCCTACCTTCTAGAATTTTGTTCCGCCTCTCGTAACATTTCCTCTTTGGTAAAACAATGATTGTCTAAATTACAAACAAATGATTGAAGAAATGGCACAACACCTTCACTGACCATAGAACGCCCTTGATAGTGGCCTGAATGGGAAAAGAAAAGTGAATTATGCTATTAGTACAAAGGAACGGACGAATAATACATAATAGGTAACTAGTAGTTTAGCCTAAAAATTGAGAGTTAATGATAATCACAATAATTTCCAATAATAATTTAATAAAGTATATAGGCTGTCTATAGCTAATATTAATGATACAGAATTTAGATAATCTAGATCTAGAGCTTTAATTTTTGATGGTAATCTTCTCGTCTTCTGGTTGGGCTGTAGCTCTGTAATATAGATCTATAATTACTCAACTCATTGACATCCTCAGATATTCTTTGGCATTATAATAAGTGTTTGTATGAGCCAGTGCTTTTTTGTAAAAAGAAAATAGGTGCCGGTACTCAGTGATGGATTGTCTTACTTTTAAATACTATAATAAGTTAATAATAAACGTTAAAATACAAGAAAAGTAATAATTTGTCCCCCACATTGAAAGAGGTGCCGGCACGCTATACCAGTGCGTAGGCCTATATCGTCACAAAAAAAGTTATATATATATATATAGGCCTATATATATATATATACACACAATACAGGCCTCCGGATATAGATAGGCCTATAGATCTACGTTGTTTAAATATACTCACAATCTTTGTACTTGACTGGAGGTATGCCAGACCTCATTATAGAGACCAAACCAATAATAAGTACAGGCCATAGTAATTCTACTAACACAACAGCCTGAAAAAAAAATATTGTAAAAACAGAATGAGAATTAAAAAAATATTAAATGTACGTTTCGGGGTTGTAGTTTTTTTTAGAGTTGAAGATAATCTACATCCCAGCCCAAACGTACAGGACGACTAGAGATGACCTAGCAGGCAGGGTATGGAACTAGGGCCGTCGAGACGACCGAACGGCAAAGATCTAGTCTATCGCGCATACCGCATGACCAGGCAATCCTATGGAATGATACATCTACATTCTAAATCTAATACATCTACAAACAATTTATATATATATATATATATATATATATATTATTTCTTGTGTTAGCATAGAATCTTCATTTTTTTTTTCGCCTGACATCTTTTTCTTGTGGCAAGTATGCTTTTTAAGGTTTTGCATTTATTCCTAAATCTGAGCTCAGTCAAAGTAAAACTGGTTTCAGCGATGTCCACCTGACTCGTAGTTAAAATTGTTGAATGATTTCAGTTTGAATGCGCAGTCTCGAATCGACATTCACTGTTTTTGTAGGTAGATTTGTGCGTCGTTAACTTCAGTTAAAAGAGGCACACAAGGAAAGTGGGACAAAATTAAAATACTTCATAGCAAATAGCAATCCGCCTGATTCAGATCTTGAATTTTCATCTGTAGGGCCTACGTGTCAATGACTCCAGAATTTCTAAAACTTTAAAGAATATATCCCACTACCATCTTAACGACCTCTCCCCTGGCGCTCCATCAAGTTTCAATTTGCGTCTCAGCGATGTGTTGAAACAAAAAAAAAGGTGTGTCCAGTTTACCAAAACAAAAAGTCACTGATCGGACTTCAGCTTCTCAGCTCGAATTCCTGTCAAAATCAGAGAATGCTTCAAACAGGCAATGGGTTGTGCTTTGACATTGACTTCTAGAATACGCATATTTGGGAAACTAAAGTGTTGGTCTTTAATTAGGCCTACTTAAACTAAGCTTGGTTTGAAGCACATGTCCTTTTGGGAGTGGCTGGTACTTGGATAGTCATCCCTCCAAGATACTGTTTTGATTTTGTCCTTATAATTCTTCTTCAATTTGTTCGCAATGCCCACGGAGTGACAGATTCTGCTTTAAGGGAAAATGAATGATGTCCCCTCTTGTTTATTTAAATCTTGAGCCTTGCTGTCAACACTGTTGTCTACTCGCAGACTACTTTGTATAATCCTCTACACGGGTAGGTTCACATTTTACACTCGGCCTAGGCAGATCTATAAAGTGGCTAACAGAGATGACTTGAAAAAGTATTTGAAAACATGACAGAAAAAATAAAGTAAGCCTTTTTGAGTTACATTTTTGTATAAAAAAAAAATTAAAAGTATGTCTTTCAAGATATGCTACTCAACAGGAAATAAAGACCCTGTTATATTTCCGGTTGTATCCCTTTTGTCAGTGTCAGTTAAGGAAATTATAGCAATATTTAGCTTGCGACAATATATGGCTATTTGACGTTAAAATTTGTCTCTCAAGTGAGTTTGTCTTCTTTTATGTCCTTACCAACACAAATCAAATCAATATTTTACCGAATCTGTCAAACAATATGATAGATTCGTATTGCTTATTATTAGCCTAATAGGCAAGTGAAGCAATATGCCTATGTAAAAATATAGGCCTACATCGAAAGTTTAGTAAAACTGTATTATGCAAGCCTATATGCTGCTAAAAATTTGAAGTTTATTTAAAGCCATTAGAGATGCTTATAGATATTTCCAGCTACGTATTGATCGTATAGTGTGTGTTAAGTAAGTTTCCCCTTTCAGATCTTGCATCGCAATGTACATTCAAATTTTATCTTTTAAAGAAGATTATTGTTTTCTGTTTCTTCTTTTTATATCGTGTGGATTAATCTGTCACCGAGGTCGCCCTCTTTCCCCCGTAACGGATAGGGGAATATGATAGTTACGGGGGAAATAAAATACCAGACGTGGCTCAAACTCAACACACGATACTTCATAATGTCAGGACTTCAAGGCATATGTCAGGACGTTAAGGTAGGCCTATATGTCAGGACGTCAAGGTAATGTCAGGACGTCAAGTTATATGCCAGGACGTCAAGTTATATGTCAGGGCGTCAAGGTATGCCTATATGTCAGGACGTCAAGTTATATGTCAGGACGTCAAGTTATATGTCAGGTATATGTCAGGGCGTCAAGGTAGGCCTATATGTCAGGACGTCAAGTTATATGTCAGGACATCAAGTTATATGTCAGGTATATGTCAGGTATATGTCAGGGCGTCAAGGTAGGCCTATATGTCAGGATTCAAGGTATATGTATAGGACATCTTATTACTCGAAAGTAAATAGGCAGTGATCCAGAGTTAAAGATGAGAACATAAGCCTGTCGCTCTCTTGTCCTGCCAAAAGGTGAAAAAAGTTGGTGTAAAATATATTATACCACTTTCCTACTATACCCTGGCCTTTAAATTCTATTATTTTATACTCAGCGTTGAAATAGTTTATAGGTAATACATTGTTTAATTATTTGGCCAGTGTAACGGTCGGCACTATAACGCTTCACAACACCGTAAATTCTAGTATTCCTTGCCTCCACCCGCGAAAAAAACACTTCTACAAACATATTTTGTTTATATAACTTCGATCACATTTTTTGTTTGTTTAGCTAGTTAGTAATTATAGGGAAAAAAGGAATTGTCAGGTTGTTTTGTACAATGTCTATAACGGCGAATCATTCAACAGATTTACTTCCAAGTATAATTTATGTTTGTAAAAATGTATTTAAGCTTCATAGACCTCGGCCATTTTAACGAGCAAAATAAATACAAAGGTTTAATAGAAGGCTTGTGCTTTTCCTAGCTCAGATAGGGAATATAACTAACGAGAACCTTAGAGGTAAAAGGAATTTGTGTATAAATTTCACAAATGAGATCCTTTGATAGATAAATAAATGGTATATATGTCAGTGAAAAGTAGATCTGGTTGATTGAAATCAAACTCTCTTGTCTGTTATTATAGAAGCTGGTGTGCCCTAGTTGAGTAGATAGTTGGTAAACTCGAAAACTTCCTGCGATGCGTACTTCCAATAAGAATACATATTTTTCTCAACCAGATTCTAGATCACGTGACAAGACTATTTGCAAATGGAACAGTTTCGCAACTAAGGTTATGGCAACCTAGCTAATGATGGACATTTGGCCAATATTTGCTCGATCGATTCACCCGTATTTTTTTTTTGTTGCGCTGTCAACAAGTTTCAGAATATTAGTTTCGTAATTTCTGTCTCGGTCTTGTATTGTGGTGACAAAGCCTTCTGTTTTAAGATTAGCGTTAACGAAGGTTCTAGTTTTAAACCATGTTAAGGATGCAGCCTTGTCGCCGAGAAACAAGACTGTATTTACCGAGTGTTATGGAGTATGTGTGTTTCTATGGTGACGGTGGGAAGTGGTTAGCGATTGGTTGGGTTGTGAATCATGCAACATAGGTGGCATTGTCGACATTTGGTCTTAGGACAGACGACTCCAGAATATAAGACTGAAAGGTTGTGTTATTGTACGGAGTTATTAATTAAGTCTAGTACATTTATTTTATCCCATATTACTTCTTCTTCTTCTTCATCGTTCTCGTTGTTATGTTGGAGTGTTCATATGATTAGACCAATACATGAGATGAACTGCGCAGTGGTTTCCAAATCAGGGAGCTCTCCATATTACTTGATTTTGCCTATATTAAATTAACACAACTTGCTTACAGCGTTTTAGTTGTCTACCAGCAGTTTGGTGCTACAAGTCAAAGACCAGCAATAACATCTGGCACTATTTTATCTTTCCATTTGTGTATCTCAAGACCAATGCCATCCAAACCAAAAGTAAACACTAACATATTTCAGGTTAGGGGGAGGGAATTCAGAATCACAAATACCAAGGGAAGAGTATGAATCGTTATCTTATACATTACAGACGTCACTTCAAAAGGGGAGATATTGACGCCCTACGCGTATCCATTTCATGCATGTTATTGTTAATCACTGACTTAAAATCTCTATTTAGTAGATCTACTACACCTTATAAATGTTCGTGGCCTCAATATTTTCCTACGTAGGTAAGTAAACCTTATGGTGGAAAACTATTGAGGTCAAGATTTGTGCAGTAGTTTTCTATTTAACTAATCTGTCAATATTAGGTCAGTTTTCCTCCACTCTATGACGCTATAATTGCAGAGAATGACTGGGACCTTATGTTGAAAACTTACATTTAAAAAGTTAGAAACATTCAATGTATCATGTAAGTAGCATAAAATCAGCTGGACATATCGTTATCGAAAGTGTGGGTGAAAAGATACTTTGGCGTGCTGTCATAAAGTTATGAATAAAACTAAGTAGAGAGAGGTATATAATAAACATTTAGGAAACAATGCTGGACAAATAAAAAAAAAATCCAGCGCAGGACATTTTGGTCACGAGACTTTCGTCAACTAAGTAACAAAGTTGTCTTATTTTAACAAGCTGTGCAGAAACACAATAACACTAATAACCATAAGGGGCACTACTGGGTCATAAGTAAACTATTCATTTATTCAATGTTTTTTTGTAAGACAATTCACCTTTTTCAGCGTGAGCCAGAAAGTGTATCTGGAAAAGGTTTCCGTGCTGCCTTTTCAAAAACAATTTTTAAAAAAGTTGCAGAGTTTGATTTCAAACTCGCGCCTCCACGATGGAAGGCCGACATGCTTAGCCACTGAGTACTTCTAAAAATAGGTTTTATAGTCTTTTTTTTTTTAATTGTTAGCCAATGAGTAGCCACTGAGTACTTATAAAAATAAAACGTTTTTGTTAGTCATAGTCTATTTTTACTTTTAAAAAAATTGTGTGAATAAAGTTTATAGCCCCTTAGTTTAGTAAGCATTACTGTCTCTTTAAAAAACGAAATTTAATAATTTTTTAATTAACTAATATTTCTTTGATTGATTCATATGTTGTTATCGACAATAAATAATTGTGCGAAAGCGGGAGAAATGACGCGTACAAGATTCCACCCAGACAGACAGACTGTGTTGATGAAAGCCTTGTGGGAAAAAATTCTCTAAAGCTTACAATTAAAGGCTTACAAAACGATCGCTATATTCTGACAATAAGAATGGAGTATAATTTTACATTCGTTTTGCTGTGTGTAACCTTTACACCTTCCCCCATTCCCTAGTGACAAGACAGAACGTGGCTGATAAATGAAGTCTGCTCATGTATTGGGGCAGGAGCTGGGATGGGGGATGCAATTCAATATATCTGACGCAGTAAGGGTAGATAGGTCCAAGAAGAAAATCTAGATCAGCGGTTCACTTTCCTGGCTAAATGTACCCCAGTGAGTGGGGTATTTGGCGGACCAGATAATGACATAAGTAGGCCTATACTATTCTACTATAAAAAACGTGTATGCGTATGCATGAGTGTTTAGAGTCGCGAGGGGGAGAGGCAAGCGGTGCTTTTAAATGACTATTCTCCAAAGGGGTAGTCACATGATAAAAAAAGTTGAGAAACTTCGTATTAGAACTAGCATGTCAGTTGTTTATTTCAAAGTACATTAACCTTGACATTGTCACGGTTGAGTTGAATCATTTTTTTAATTTTACAAATATGTAAAAAAAAATCATAAAGGCCTAGATTCCCTAGATCAATACACCGACAGATCTATCATATATTCAGAAAGTAAGAAACCTAATTTGAGAAGACAGAGACAGACAAACTTCGAGAACGATGAACAGTAGTGTTACACATGTACTAATAAAACGAAATTAAAATTAAGAAATGAAGAATGTTATAAAACGTATCAGCCATTTTAGAAAAGCTAGAACAGTGTTTCCCAAACTATGTTCCGCGGAACCCTGGTGTTCCGCGAGGCCTGAATAGGTGTTCCGCGAACTACTGGAATGATTAACTAGTAGGCCACCACGGGAATAAATCTCTCTAAACAAAGTAAACCAAGTGTTCCGCTAAATATTCAGAATGTGCGAAGTGCTTCGTTTAGAGAACAATTCTGGGAAACACTGAGCTAGAGAATACAATGACGCAATTAATATTTCGCAATGTTGTTAAAAATCCAACACCCACACTTCACGCTGCTATGACTTTTATAGTCAGATATGGCAGTCCTAAAATCCTAAAGCTAGGTTACGGAATTGTAGAACCGAAATGCTTATTGTAACACAAGAGGAATCTTTACCTTGTATTTAGTTAATTGAGAAATAATCAACAACAATGAAGTAATGCGCTCATTAAAAGGAATTTTAAAAGTCAGCTTTTAAAGAGTCACTAGAAGGGAAAGGTTCGAACACCAGCAGTTTACATTAATTTATTCACATCTCTACTGTCATTTACACATTTATTAAACTTAATAATTATACTCTACATTTCCTAAAGACTATAATATTTTTATTTTATATTCTTATATTCTTCCCCACCTTCACCTATCTCTTAGTCTATTGGACTGTTGGGGTACCACATAAGATCTGTTGACCGTCCTGTGCTCCATTTTGCCTATGACAGAATCTCCCTTTCCGTCCATTCCATTATGTTGTATTCCCATCGCTTTCTCTGTCTGCCTCTTCTTCTTTTCCTGGCACTGTACCCTGAAGGAAGGTCTTTCCGAGCCCTGATATGGCTGTATAATTTTAGTTTGCGTTTTTTGACAGTAGATAGCAGGTTATCGTGGGATCCAATCGCTGTACTAATTCTGTCTCTAATTTGTTTTATTTTTATATATTTATATACATATACATAAACATAAACATAAAATCCATTCTAAATTCAATAAGTGAACGATTTCTGTAGAAGTTACATTTTTACCCTACAGCAGTACCCAGACGTCTAATACACAACTGCATTAATCCAACACTGATCATTCGAGGTCGGCTTACTTACCCCAATTCCCTTTTACATGCCTTTGAACCATATTTTTAAAAAAGGTTTTAATAAATAAAGGTCGTCTGGTGAAGTACGTCTGCCAACTTCGGTCTTCGTCCTCTGTGCTAGCGTTACACAGACACAAGCCTGTACAGTTGGGGGGGAACAGATTCATTCACGATAGTATGAATGATCCAGTTTGTTAACACCAATTGTGCTCTTGATTTACATTACATATACATGCAACAATCTCCACTTTGACATCTATTCAAGAAAAATATTCTCAAGAAAGCTAAAACGATTTTAACTAAAACCTTTTGGGACACGATTTTAACATTTTACCATCCCGTAAAAGAAACAAACTTCACAATTACAAAAAAACAGACCCAAGAATGTGTTTGTTCCTTGCTAATTAAAGTATTGAACAAAAGCCCTTTGAGTAAAAATGTTGTATGAGGATCAATAAAAGAGATAAACTCAGTTTAAGCTTGGCATCCGCTGCCATGAGCAAACTGTGAAAATCTGGAAGAGTAACATCAGCTTCCAAGTAAAATTAAAGTTGTATTCTTCGCTAGTGGTCTCCATGCCTCCATAGGGTTGGGAAAGAATAATTCAAGACTTTGAGAGAAATGCTACAGAAAAATGCTGGGTACCGGTATCTGATACCGGGAAAAGAAGACAAATGAGTTTGCAAATTTACAAGTCAACACCCTGGCTGTCAAAAAGGAAAAACTAATTACCGTGCAGAGACAAAAACTGAGCTGGTTTGGTTAAATTGTAAGACATGACTCACTGTCAAAAGTCATCCTTCAAGGTACAGTGGACTGAGCACGAAAAAAGGTCTTCTACGACGAAACTCAAAGAACAGATGAAAGATGAGAGAATGCACAGTTGTAAAAAAATAAAATAAAATCCGTTGTGATATTATTATTACTCTTGCTATTATTATAACAGGGATAATATTTCCTTTTAAAATTGGAACATTTTCTTCAGTAGATCTCTGTTGAATGCCTAATGTTGCTAACAATTTAATGAGGTTTCGGGTTGGGTGGCTGCAAAATTGTGCAAAATGTCAACTTGATCCAAGAATTGAAACTGGGAGAAAAAACGTATAAAAGAATCCGTCCAGACAGACAGACAGACGGAGGGAGGTAATGTAAGCTTGTAAAATGGCGAGTTTCGGGAGAAAAGTCTCTTTTTTTCTTTTGATTATGTTCAGACTGCTTTTTGGGTAAGTTTGAAACGAAAAGTATCTTATTATTAAATATTCTACAAAAAATGTTATTTTCTAATAATAATCTTTAAATTTTGCAGTTAAAAAGAAAAATCGCCCTTAATAAAATCTAATTGAAAAATAACATCTCGTGTTGACAACTCTATTCTCCTAAGACCTCAATGGAATATTCATAGAAAGAAATTTTAGGTTTTATTTGTATGGCAGACCTTACCACAACACATAATGGCTTAGAGTAAATATTTGTTGTGATCTTTCGTTGCTGCTTCAGTTTCTCCACAGAGAGCGATGAGGACACCGAATGTTAGCATTAAAACACTCGCAGATTTCATCGGGAAGAGGGAGTGGTATAGAAAGTAATGAAAACAAACTACTTCCAACCTTCTAATTGCATATCTAGGCTACAACCTTCACCGACACTAATAGTTTGATTCAAGGTGTACACGTGCTGATGCGAGAGTGATAAGAGAGTATGAAATGTTCATTGAACTATACAAACACTGACTAGTGTTAGACACCTTATTTATAGTTTAGTTATTTAGCGACGCACCATAGAAGACGCATATTGAACGGGACTAGTGACGTTTGGGATATGTTGGGTTAGAGACCGGAAAATCAGTTAGCGATAGAATACTCCAGGGTAACGACGTGTTTAGTAACAGAGACTTTTACTGTGGCCTTTTATTAGAATAAATATATGTGAAGTTGTTCATCAGTGTTGACTACATCTCTTCACTAGTTAAAACTGATGTGTTTGTTTTGTCTGGATTGTTGATCAACTACACGGAATACACCCGAACAATTACACCCAAACGCTTGCAGAGTAATTGGTTGAGATTCAACAGTCATCCATAGTTGACCTCAAGACAGCCTGAACAAGCAACATCACACTAGCTAATGAGTCATTGCTTTTATTATGGGTAAGTGAAAGCAATCACATTAACACGGCTCAGCGGCGGACTTAATGAATACAGAAGACAAGGTTTACATGGACTTTGAGATGGGAGAAAGCTGTCTACGCCCGCAACTCTGAAACATTTATATGTATAATAGTTATAAGTCCACCTTTCAGACCTTGCAATCTATGAGGAAGATGATGTAAAGGTCATCTGTTTCACGTGGCTAGCACTACGACCAACCACCTTTAAATTTCCCCAACTAATGTCAGGTACCCATTAGGGTTGGATGGACTCAGGTACGAAGTCCGAAATTCTAAATTCTAGTCTTCACCGGATTCGAACCCAAGCCGAGCGCTTAACCAAGCATCTACCACGCCCAATTTATTACAATAAATAGTCTTCAATTAGTAAGTAGTGTCTGATTCATTTCTAAAACTAAGTCATAATGTGATTCATTTCTAAAACTAAGTCATAATGTGATTCATTTCTATAACTAAGTCATAATGTGATTCATTTCTAAAACTAAGTCATAATGTGATTCATTTCTAAAACTAAGTCATAATGTGATTCATTTCTAAAACAACAAGGACTAGCATTACTCATGAACAGCCGAAGCGAGAAAGTGAACCAGTCAACCAAAGTAAAACAAGTGCACGACAGAAAGATCTACACAGCTGCCTCGATAGTAGAAACCGAAATAAATAGTACAAAGTAACGAAAGAGTTATTAATTGTACCCAATCGACCCACTTAGTTAAAGCATAAATGACGAAGATTTGGGTCAACAATGGACATAGGAAACAAGTTAACCTCAAACATGTATTTTTACACTGACATACTTCGCTTGCTATCTGTGAAGTGCATACAAAACACAACACCAACATTGATGTCAGAACTTAGCTTGTGTTGTGCATAGACTTTAGACTTTAGATTGACAAACTGAGATTTCTATATTCTGTATTATCCTAGGCATTTAAAAGAAGCAGAAATAAAAGCGAATGATTTTAGAACAACTGTAAAAAGTTAAGACAAGCACTTCAGATTTCTCATAAAATGTGTGACTTTCACATTTATATTTTGAATTCAAAAGCAGCGGATTTCTTTCTATAACTAAAATGTCTAAAAATTGCGCCGTGAGATACGAATATTCACGTTTGACAAGAGTTACACCGTTAGTAAAATCACTATATTTAGAGACTATTCAGGACAGAAGACTAAAAAGTAACGAAGCAAGAAAACATACAACACTAAACCATAACTTTTTACTTCGAAAAATTATAACGGTCAAACTAGAGTTTTCCCCGTGTGGCCAACGAGCTAGTAATTATTTTCTCAGCGAAATACATTAACTGTTAAATTTTCAGGAAAATCGTTAGAGCTGTTTTTGAGATCCGGGACGCGTCCAGGTTCCAGGTTCTATAAAGTTCTGACTTAAATAGAGGTATTGTAAAAACAAAGTTTTAAGTCTATAATTAACATGCACGACTAGATTAACACACAGACTCGCGTAGGACATAATTATCTTCTCTTTTGAAGCAACCTCTGTAATTTATAAGATAAGACATACATAACTAACTTTTATTCATCGGCAGATTCAATACAAGTTCATGTCCATTAAGCCATCTATTTTCTTCACCTGACATAAAAACCCAACGAGTTGCTAAAAGCTAAATTATTTTAAAATAATTCTAACATTGCCATATAAATCTGTTGTAAATATGAGTTTAAACATTCATGGTTTCTCAATAATTGAATTTTGGCTATCAGGCCTATTTCCATGATCGAATCCAGTACTTTCCCAGGGTCTATAAGGTTAAATGTGTTTTCGGGTTATAAACATTGAAATATTTTCTTTTAATGTCATGATATTTGAGTCAGCCAAGAAGATGTGAGATCACAGTTACAACCAATGAACAAATACTTAAATCACCAATGAAAAGAGAGTCTGATCGTAGAAATATAAAAAAATGAAGTTCTTATACTCAAAAACGTGGGTCATTAATTTAATTTAATGAACTTTCTCTTGACTAGAGCTGAAATACCATTGAATCTCATGAGAATGTACACGATCTGTTTGGCATGCACTATGTCTTAACATCTGAGCAAACATCTTAAGGTTGGCCCCACCAGGACCTTAGGATGCTGAAGCTTGAATACTCCGTGTCAGTGTCAATATTAGACAAGCCTCTTTCTGGTATTTTAGTTGAACTTACATTTGGATTGACCAGTTTTGATGATCAGTCAGAACAGACCGCTGCGGTTAACAAAATTGAGCATGGGCAAACTTGCATGGTGTATGGACTGAGGGTATTTAATGGGACTTTTTAATCGTTTCAGATCTTCAACCGATGTACGAATGAAATGTTTTCGTTGGGAAAGAAAGCTGTAATATAAACATATATAACCATACATTGTAGTGATTGTACACATCTTAAAAGAATATCATCAAAGTCATCCTCTATGGAGAAATTACGTCTGGCACAAGAAAAATTGGTCGCCCCCACCTTCATTACCTAGATATAATCAAACGGGGCATTTAAACAGTGGACATCGAAGTTCACTGCTGGGAAGACCGCTTTAGGTGAACAGAGCAGTTCAAGTAATGACCTCAGCTCTGGAAGACAAGAGAGCCAAACCAAAAATGTCTGGTTCCTCTAGCACCAAACCAAGGTCCAGCTTTACCTGCATCGGGATGGGAATGTCTCTCCAGAATAGGGCTCTACAGTTACATGAAAAAGTGCTCCACGAGAGTAACAAGTGGTTTCAGGGCCGAAGGAGGGCAATGATAAAGAGTAGAAAGAGTGAAGAAGAGCAATGTCGGCCCTTAGGGGCGAACATTTGGGGCAGTCGTCTAAGGTGCTGCTACTTCTGAGCTTCAGAATCTCTTTTGTTGTCTTATATTTAAATATTAATACTAACTATTTTGATACTAAATATTACTATATTTCAATATTAAAACTAAAGATAAAAAAAAAAATTAAAAAAATCCCAACAAAATAAGAAAAACATTTTTAAAAATTAAAACAAAAAAAAAAAGCTTATACAAAGTTTAATTGTATCAATCAGTTTGGATCAGTCCATAGATCTAGACCAACAGTACTACATCTGTGAGACAAAGCAATTATTTAAAAAAGGGGGAAGGGAACGGCCTGAATTCGAACTCATGGCTTAAGCCTACTACTGACCATTCTGCTAATAGTTGATTGTATAGTTACAAACTTACTTTAAAGAGATACCAAACAAAATCATTACAAAATCATTACTACCATAACTAATTGGTTAATTTTTAAAAATTGATTCTTGTGTTGCTAAAAGAAATGATTGTGCAAAATTTCAGCTTGATCTGAGATTGGGTGTGGGAGTGTGTGAGAAATAACGTGTATAAACATTTGACCAAACAGACTGACAAAGTTGATAGTATCTTTGTAAAAATCAACGCCAACAAATGCCCTGCTCTTGGTCATGTGGTACGAGCTTTCAGTGCCTTCCTGCAGAAGGTTTTTTTCTTGGAGGTAATAAGTTAATATTTATTTCTGAAGAAACCCAGAGACTTTTATAAAACAAAATCAAACAGATTCTCTACCAGCGAGAGTGCTGAACGAAGATGCAAGACTGATCGGTGCACGAGAATATATTTAAAATATTTAAATATAAGACAACGTCCTAACAAAAGAGATTTGTGTTGAGTTTAAAAAGAAAAAAGCAGCAAACAAAAGTATGTACAACTACCGTAACTTACCGGATAACGTGTCCGAAAAATCACATTTTTCCACAAGAGCAGCCAAAATTGATTTAGTGCTCCCATGGTTGTTTGCGCCTGGCAGGTGGCGCTGTAATCCTTTTAGTTCTGAAAAAAATGTTAAAGAATAAGAACATTTATATATATATATATATATATATATATGTAAATAAAATTAGAACAGTTTTAGAACGCAAAAACTTATGTTATATTTAGTTTCTTTGTTATTATCTTAATTTGGACATCACAAATGTTTTTTTAGCCCCCCCCCATTTCCCAAATAAAAAAAAAATAAAAACTTCAATTGCCGAATTCCATGATTGTAGCCCTTTTTTTTTTCTGCTTCCTGCCTAAAAATAACAAAAAAAAAAAAACAAACAAACAAAAACTTAAAATTAAAGCAAAACTACAATGACTAAATTCCATGATCGTAGCTGGAATCCATAGATAAAATAAATGGACAAGAGATCAAGCCGCGGCATAAAAAAAAAAAAGCAAACTACACTCATTTGAGGTTCAACCATACTCTAAATAAAACATTTCACACATTGATCTAATTTTCTACCAGTCGCTGGACTCCATTAATTAATAAAGTACAGGGAATAGTTGATTTGATATTTCATATGCATTTTTTTTTCAAATATCTGGATATTGAGATGTGGGCACATCAGAAAAATGCATTTTTTAAGTTCCGAATAAAGGAAATAACGCTCTTCCCCCCGAGGCTCTGACCTGGACCCCAATGGGCTCCATAAAAGGTATCTACTGTCATAACACTAACCCAAGAAAGAACTTAATTCTATGGTACAGAAGGCCGCCGACCAAAAATGAACGAACTGGCTGTAATGAACATTCATTACGTACATTTTAGAGCGTATTAAAGTGTGTGTGTGAGAGTGTGTGTATATATATATATATATATATATATGTATGTATGTGTGTGTGTCTGTGTGTGTGCAAAGAAAGAAAAACGGAGTATGTCAGCAAAATGACCTGAAAACAAGAGAAGAAGAAGAAGCAGCGCATGAATCTGGTTATCGGCTAGATGTCTTCACAAACAAAACAAGACACAATACGCATGAAAAAAAGAACCCAGTATTCCGAATGAAAGGATGTGTCATGGTATCCAGAATCGCCCTTAAAAAGTCAAGTGATTGTCTTACAAACAAGAAGGATGCATATCAGTTTGCTTTCTGTGTACACTGAAACACCGAAACTCAACGAAACTGGAAAGTTTTCTTCAAGGACACAAACCTCGTGTTTTTAAGGTAAAAAAAAGTATCGAGTTTGATCACGTGTCAACCTTCCTAAAGTCTACGGAAACAAAAATATTGTTAACATAAAAGAAAAGTGTCAATTTGAATCGAATATGATCATAGAGAGAATCAAGAGAGAGTAAGGGAGAATAACAGAGAGTTAGAGAGAAAAAAGAGAGAGACTTTGAGTTAGAGAGACTGAGTTAGAGAGAGTCAGAGTGTAAGAGAGTCAGAGAGAGAGAGAGAGAGAGACAAAAAGTCAGAGAGAGTCACAGTGTCAGAACAGAAACTCAGAGAGAGAGAGAGAGAGAGAAAGGAGAGAGAGAGGAGAGAGAGAGAGGAGAGAGAGAGAGGAGAGAGAGAGAGAGAGGAGAGAGAGAGGAGAGAGAGAGAGAGGAGAGAGAGAGAGGAGAGAGGAGAGAGAGAGAGAGAGAGAAAGGAGAGAGAGAGAGAGAGAGAGAAAGGAGAGAGAGAGGAGAGAGAGAGAGAGGAGAGAGAGAGAGAGGAGAGAGAGAGAGAGAGGAGAGAGAGAGAGAGAGGAGAGAGAGAGAGAGAGAATGAAGTCAAAGAAAAGCGAGAGACAAATGAATGTAAAAAAAAAATCAACGTTTAATATTATTATCTATTTGGAACAAACAACGGTACAAGTCCAGATTTAATTGCCACTTTGTGTTATCGGCAACTTTCATTTGAAATTTTGTTGTTATTGTGCATCATAATTTCATGTGTTAGTACAATTGACTTCAGGGGTCGCCCACGAGTATATATATATTTTCAATATAAAGAAACATGTTAAATCCTGTACATTGTCTTTGTCAAATGTTGTTCTGTCTTAGGCATAGCTGTATCGAATCTGGGTACAGGACAGAACTGAAGCAGCGCTGGTTAAGACAATCAGATAAACACGATTTAATGTAGCCCTCTAAACTTTATAGTTTCAAACCAGGGGCGTAGCTAGGAATTTCCCATCATTTGGGGGCCTGGGGAGGGGGAGAGCTTGACCTCTTTGTGGGGCCCTGCATTGAGCGTAATATTTTAATATTTAATGTAAAAACGCTCATTTCGGTGTCCCCCCACCTTAAAGTGGAGGCCCCGGGGGGGGGGGGGATTTTCAAATTTTCCCCCTCCTCCCCTACCCTATCTAAGCCACTGTTTCAAAAATAAGCTTCTTATAAGATAGGGCCTACGTTTCAAAACATTGACTAAAACTTGGACATCTATCTTTTCACATCTCGCCCTCTAATCAAACGTGCTACTCCTATATAGGCCAGTACTTATTATTTGAGGAAACTCAATCGGATTTAATGGGGTGAAGTGACCATTTCCCTATCCTTTTCTAATACTAGATCTAGAAACATCAGACGGTTTTATATTGTTACAAAGAAAAATATAGGGGACTGAAAAGAGATTAGAATTCGTACAACTTATGATTATGCGAAATACAAAATCTTTGCTTTTAGTAAAATTGGACTGTGAAAGCTGCGAGGTTGCCCCTCATTATTGACTTCTTCGTAAAAAAAAAAAGGAGAGCCCCATTTATGGTCGCGGCTTTTCGGTTGTATATTTAAAACACTACTAAATCCCCCCCCCCCCCCAAAAAAAAAAAAAAAAAAAGGAGACAAACCGCAATACTTCTTTCATGGTCGAGGTTTTATTTGGGTACTATCCTACATTTTGCAACCCTATGTTCGTGCATTTCTGCACTATGGAAATAGTTTGAGTTTTTTTTTTCAATAATACCAAAATGATTTTATTGTTAAGAAGATATACCTATTGTACTATAACAAAGGTTAAAGGGCAGAGGGCACATTGCTAATCTTTCATAGGTCGGGACAACAAATTATCAATTTTTGCTACTGCCACGTGTTGGGCCTAGATGTGAACAAGTTTGGTACATAAAAATGTTTGTATTAATCCAACTGACACGTCCTAGTGCGATGTACACACGAGGTGACGGCAAACAGAGAGCGTTAGTGGCGCCACCTTTTGCTATTTCCTTGCCTCCCAAAACCAGTAGACATAAGAATGCGCTTAGCCTACATTTTTTTTATCTTCCGGAAACAAGACGCTTTGTTAATTCAGTGGTTCCCAAAGTGGTCCCTAGTGCTCCCCGGAAGTCCCCCGGTATCATTCAGGTTTCCTTGAAAAAAATTAAAATTCATCTGTGGTTCCTGAACAACACCCAAATTCCGCGCTTGGTTTAATATAAAATAATAAAATTGTGATCTGTGACGCTGGTGTTGGGTGGTTGATACAATTCTGTATTTGTGTCTAGGCGAGATGACGATGGACTGAATGCTTTTAATAACGTTTCTTTATTGCTCGCCAAGTCAAGAAAGCCGCACACGAAGAACGTATGTATAGCTGCGAGGTGATACCCTGTTGCACAAACCACCTTTCAATATTATTGAATAATTCCACTTAGTAATACTACAGTACAAAGAAATTGTCTCAGTACGTAGAAAATTATTTGAGTACTTAAGAACATCTGTATTGTCTTTATATTTGAAGAACTTACCAGTTACTTTTAGCTAGTAAGATTTATATGCGAATATATGTTCTTTGCTAAATGTTTGGAAACCGATACGTGAAACATTTTTTATTGAACTGAAAAACTTTTTTCGATTTAAAAAGCTATACTCTTGGCTATTGCTAGCATGTGGCTGTACTATACTGTTGCTGAACACATTCATCACTTTGATATTCTTATTTTCTTATCTTCTATTATACAGACGTTACTTCAAAAAAAAAAAAAAAATTACTTCTTATTCCCGACTGAGTGTTGAACAATTGTGCGCGTAAACAAGGTCAGATTCCAAACACAGATGAATCCAAATTTATTGAGGAGCAGTTTATTAACATATTCTCAAGTGAGAAATGTTTTCAACAAGAAGACCAGAAAAGCAGCTTATAATTCGTATTTTGTTTTATTGTACAGAATGTTGCATTATGGTTAATTGTACAGAATGTTGCATTATGGTTAATTGTACAGAATGTTGCATTATGGTTAATTGTACAGAATGTTGCATTATGGTTAATTGTACAGAATGTTGCATTATGGTTAATTGTACAGAATGTTGCATTATGGTTAATTGTACAGAATGGTGTTGGCTTGTGTCACGTCATCCTGTTTGGTAGAACGTGATTTAGTCACGTGATGACCCCACTAGCAGAACTGAGTGGGGAAAAGTTTTTTTTTTTTTTTCAAAACCCTAAATATATATATATATATATATATATAGGGTTAGAATTTTCATATATATTTATATATTTATATACATGTATGTATGTATGCATGTATGTATGTAAATCACTAAATTTAGAAAGCCTTCAGGACAGAAGACTCAAAAGTAAAGTAGCAATTATACATGAAACACTGAACCAGAATCTTCAAATACAAAAACAAAATTTAATAAAATACTCTGAAAGACACAAAGATAAAGGCACATTCCTCGTCCCATATGCTAGGACAAATTTGTACAAATACTCCTTCTTCCCTAGTGCTATTAGAGCATGGAATGGGTTGCTTGAGCTAGCAAGGAAAACCAGTGACTTTGCAGAATTTAAGTCATTGGTTAATATGCATGACTAAATGCATGACTCGTAGGACGAAATCATCTTTTTTGAAGTAACGTCTGTATTATATAAGATAAGATAAGTGTTTCTCAACCTAAGGATAGTGCATAATAAGTAGTTTAAGCCCAGGACTGCAAAGTCACGTCAATTACAGAACGACTCCTTAATCTTTCGACTTGAAGATATACTGTAATATATATAGATAATATATAGAAGATATACTGTAATATATATAGATAATATATAGAAGATATACTGTAATATATATAGATAATATATAGAAGATATACTGTAATATATATAGATAATATATAGAAGATAACTGTAATATATATAGATAATATATAGAAGATATACTGTAATATATATAGATAATATATAGAAGATATACTGTAATATATATAGATAATATATAATTTTTTAAATTATTAAAATCTATTTTTTTTTTAAAAGTCAAAACTATAAAATGTTCATAGAACCAAAGATTGAAATGTATTTGGATTTTTACTGCGTCTCGTCCATAACTTGGACCTCGAATCTTGAAATCAATTCTGTTACACAAAATTATTGATGTGGGCAAGTCAAGACAGAGAAAGATAAACAGTGAGGTGGTGTTTAAATCATTCATCTTGATTTCGCAATATTTTCAATAGCTTCATTTATCACTGGTCTATCTGATTTCATGAATTAACTATTAACGCAGATAAAAAAAAAAAACCTCGCAAATTGAAGTAATTAAAACTGCCGAACTAAAGAACTGATTTTAAACTGCTGTAACATGATGTCTCTGGACATTATAAATATAATCTTATCTTATAGATTACAGACGTGCCTTCAAAAGAGAAGTTAATAATGCGTCTATGTGTTTATCTATTCATACATGTTAATTGGAAACTTAAACTTTGCTAAGTCATTGTTTTTTTTTTTTTTTTTGCTGATTCAGGCAACCCGTTCATGCTCTAATAGTACTTGTAAAAATAATTTCAAACACATGTTCTCAAACATTCATTCTAAGAAATCTTTTTCTGGATTTTAATTTCCAAAATGATTTCACACAAAAAAATCATTCAATCAGCGATGCTCGGTCGCCTGGTACTTAATTATTTAGAAATTATTTATTTATTTTTGGTCATAAACATGGAATCATGCTTTCTTCATAAAAAACAAAAAAGGGACTTATTCTAGTATTTCTAAATGTAAACTATATAGTCTATGCATGAATAGGGAAATATATTATTTAAAAGTAGCACTTCGTTAGAAGGTAGTAGAAAGTCGCATTACTCAGCACATTGTGTACCTTGTATGTGTCTCGTCAAAGTAAACAATTTAAACTAAAAATGTAAAGAATCGTCACATTTGGAAAGAACATGGGTAAATTTTAACATAAAATTAATTTCTAGATTTGTCATACGAAAGTATTAAATGAAAATAACCCGCAAGAACCTACTACATAATAATCAGTGACATCTACGAACCGAAGCAATAAAAGAAAAAGAACTTACTAATTGACTGGAACAACGATATCCATTAGAAACTCCGAATGAATATGTGTAATAATAATCCACAGGAATCCTATAAGAAAACTAAACACATTTAAAATACTGACTGCGATAAATCTAAAATATTGAATCCAGTTTGGCAGAAAACGAATCAATCCCTTTAAGCGAACACTGCCAATAAGAAAAAAAGCATGTCAGAAATGAGTTCTGCGTTGAGGTCACTAACTCTTTTGCGCACGAAATAAATAAGTGTAGATGATTAAAAGCTAAGCATAAATCTCTTTCACAGTCAGTGCACAGCGATCAGACCTTTTATAAGCACTGAGATCACGGGTCATTGCTCCTATTCAGTAGAGTACAATGCACAATGTATACCAAGCGTTACCCCCTCCCCCAAAGCTTTTCTCCTTCAATATGGAAGTTTCTAGGCTAGGAATGGGTTGATAGTTCCTACACAGTGACAGTACACAGGACACTAGTTGGCCACAACTAAAGCACTAGAAATGTATCTTATAATAAAAACCATGTGCAGTGAGTTCTAATCATTTTTTTTTCCTCAAAGGAACTCATATTGAATTGATTATGTTAGCTATCTCTAGTTATACTATTGGGCTGTTGTCCGATAATCACAGTTAGGGTCTATCTATCATACAAAAATGTGAAAATCGATACAGCTGTTGATTGATACATTAACGACTTGCAATAAGGACAGAAGGTGTTGGTGTCTCAAATATCTAATGAGGTTTATTATTCTTTATGCAGAGTTTATTAAACTCGTTTTAAGAACTTAATTATAGTCCTTACAATGGTCTAAATTTTTACTCGAATAATGTGCTCCATAAGTTATACACTTTTGTAAGTAAAAAATATGTTTCGAATGCGACTCTAACAGAACCCCATGTGACTAGATAATATTGGATGGAGATTCTTTGTTTTAAGTTGTTATGGGAAACAAATTGTTGCAAATAACAAGAAAGACTAGACTAGTTCAACTCCTTCCTATCTACCAAGTTTGGTCTTACCTCTATCTGGACAAAACATTGGCACGTTCTGTTGTTAACTTTATCTACCCTATTTGTATATCCTCTGTTAGGACAAATATCGGTGCATACTGGCGATTTAAATAGATCACACAACAATGTTCAACTAAAATAAAAAAGTAAGCCCGAAAAAGAGTCAGAGAGCACAGAAAGAGGCTAAGAAAGCCCACAAAAGAGGCTAAGAAAGCCCACAAAAGAGGCTAAGAAAGCCCACAAAAGAGGCTAATAAAGCCCACAAAAGAGGCTAAGAAAGCCCACAAAAGAGGCTAATAAAGCCCACAAAAGAGGCTAAGAAAGCCCACAAAAGAGGCAAAAGCCCAAGGATTGCAAGGATGTAAACAGCTCAACCAATGATGTGACAAGCAAAACTGGGGTATCTTAAATTAAAAAAAAAAATTATTTATAAATTGAAGAGTATAAAAAAACACACATCTATATATATTTTTATAATTATATCACAATTATATCGCGAGTATTAACATAGGGCTGTACTAGTTCTATAAACCTTCATTTAATTAAACAAAAAAAAAGTGATAAAAAATTAAATATAATCTTTCTTATAATTAAACAAACTAATATAGTTAACTAAATGATAACTTTTCTTACAATTGACTTAACTAGCTATTCGAAACTAAATATAGTCCTTCTTTATTAAACAATTTAGTAATCTAAAACCAAATATTATCCTTCTTATTATTGCACAACTAGCAACTATTAATATGAAAATAAATATAATCCCTCATATACTTCACAACTATTAAAAGGAAACCAAAGAGGAAGCAACCAGTGTCATGACTTTAAAAAAAAATCTGCCACATTCAAGGTTAATTTGATACTCAGAGCTATGCTCTAACATTAACACTTGTCTTAGCTTAATCACTGAGAGAGGTAGAGAGAGAGAGAGAAGAGAGAGAGAGAGAGACGATCGTGATGACAGTTGGCGGTCACATTCAGTAAGGGAGATTATAACAGAGCTCGAGGCCGAGGATGTCGTTACCTAAACTACCAAAACTCAGGAGGAGAGTTTTTAAATGGATACGAATGACCAGTAAAGAGAAACAAGCTGTCTTCAAACTTAAAGTTGGAACAAAAATAGTTTATATGTACATATAGATAAAGTACTATTCTCTCTAGTTCAATAGAGCTCACTACCTGTCTCCCTTAGCCAAATACACATTAGTATATACTTACAATGGAAATTAATATATAGAAGGAAAGACCTATAATAATAAAAATAATAATAATAATAATAGTGCCTTGGTTGGACAATAGATACCATCCAATATCAACAACAACAAAAAATTATTTTTTTTCAAGAGTTAGCGATAAGGTGAAGGTGGGGAAGTGGGAGGCGAACAATAAAGGGAGATAATAAGTGGAGAGAGCAGAGGTTATCGAAATCTAATTTTATCTCACAATTAACACACACACTCATACTCTTTCTCTCTCTCTCTCTCTCTCTCACACACACACACACTCAGATTCACTTGCATGTACTCTCACATACACAGTCTCTCTCACACACACACACATTTAAGAAAGTTTTCACAGTGCAACACATGGAAAGAAATGTCTCTTTTTTTTTTCCCTTCTATATTTAGATATTGACATTCAAATGCTATATTGACAAGAACCAAATAGACTCGACATACCTGACGTTGTACCGTGGATAGCCGCTGGGTCAAAGAGGATGTTTTCCATAAATATAAAAAGAAGAAACAAAATAACAACAGACAAACAGCTTCAAGAATCAAGTCTGTATAAAAAGGACAGTTATAAAACTACAGGATGTATATCTACACCAACTTATCTCTGAATGACTTCTTAGTCTCCAAAATATTTTTTTTTTAAATTAGGAGAGCGAAAATGTAATACAAAACTCTTTAATCAGGATAAAAGAGGAAAAAAATACTTACAAAAAAAAAAAAAAAGAAAAAGAGAACCGAAGTTTAGCTGTATCAGGTAGCTTGAATCAGTCATATATTTAAATTTGTAATAGATCTGTAGTTTCTAGACTACCCAGAATAAATCTACGCAATTACAATATTTTTTACAAGGCTTATATCTACTCTTTGCCTGTCTGTATGATAAAATTTTTGTACACGTTATTTCTCCCACACCCAATCTCGGATTAAACAAAAATTTTGTACAATTATTTATTTTACCTTACAACACAAGAATCAATAAAAAAAAAAAAAACAATTAATTAATTAATTATTGCTAATTTATTATTTTGTTTGGTATTTTTAACAACAGAAATAAATCGTACTTGAAAGATGTGGGGGTAGAGCCTATATGTTGAACATTTTTTTTTTACTTTTTACAACTTTCATAACTTGTCCAGACAAGTGATAGGATCTTAGCGCAGTGAGAAAGCTAAATCTTAATATAAACAATGGACCTCATTCACCAATTGTAAACAAACAACATTTAGTCACGTGATCTTATTGATAAAACAATGGAAAAAAACTGTCACGTGACAACCATCATGAATTAAACATGAGATCGTAAATTCTATAGAAGAGATAGAGCACCACGTGGCTAAATGTTGTTTGTTTACGGTTGGTGAATGAGGTCCATTGGTACAAATATGTCTCATCGCACACATTTATTATGTCTAGATCGGTCATGTGCATAATCACATGACTTATACCAACTACAATTGCTCCTAATATAATTTTGTTTTTAAAAAGTTTTTTTTTTTTTATGTTTTTTTTTACCATTTGTTCAGCGCAAGCTCATACTTTTAGCTTTCTCAATACGCTATGAGCCTATTACTTGTCTGGACCAGTTGGAAAGTGGTTCGAGAAGGGGTCAAAGGGAGGGCGACATTCGGGTGATCGCTTTTTAAGTGCATTTTAAAAGAAAAAGGTTAACGACCTGAATTCGAATTCCAGCTCTAAAGCCACCGCTCCCCTGATTTAATATTAGCTTTGTAAATAAAACTATTATATGACTGACCTCTTCCTTTATAAGCTGAAGACCCTTGCACATATTTATTTTGATATAGTTTTTGCTTTGTGACCATCTAACCATTTCTCTTTTTTTCTAAGTCTTCCAAGACTGTGCTACTTAGATCCTTGTGTCATTGAGAATGGTCACGATTAAAACATTGACCAAGACGATACATTTAAATTCAATGTTGCGAGCTAAAGATGACATTTTCAAAGCTTTTGGGATTCTTGAACAAACTAGTTTTAATAATTTAGTTTGCAACATTGTTTTTTACAATATAGTGTCATTAAATTTTACAATGAAGATATTATTACTTACATTTTTATTTCGGTTTTCTTATATCGCTCCCATGTTTCTCTATACCGCTTTCACGTTGTTTTTCTATGTTAATGTAATTTCTTGCTACAATAATGTAAACTGCATCTTATAAAAAGTCTTAAGTTAAAGGAGATGTCTGTCTTTAAAATTTATCATGAAAATCTACAATCTGATGCATTAAGAAATGAGGGGCAGCACTTTAAAAAAAAATATATATATTCAACCACAGCATAATTATACTAGGAGAAAAAAAGAAGTCTTTCAACTGATGCGTTCCCATTGTAATAATATGTTCCCATTGTAATAATGTGTTCCCATTGTAATAATATGTTCCCATTGTAATAATGTGTTCCCATTGTAATAATGTGTTCCCATTGTAATAATATGTTCCCATTGTAAAAATGTGTTCCCATTGTAATAATGTGTTCCTATTGTAATAATGTGTTCCCATTGTAATAATGTGTTCCCATTGTAATAAAATGTTCCCATTGTAATAATATGCTCCCTTTGTAATAATATGTTTCCATTGTAATAATATGTTCCCATTGTAATAATATGTTCCCGTGTTTATCCAAATTGCTATTTCATCTTGTAAGATAATGAGATTTGTGTCACACAAAGACGTTTTCACGCACCCAGAGATGAATTTGTCTTTTCATATTTCTGTTTTCATAAAATGTTTTAATAGTTCTGTTTTCAGAAAATGTTTTAATAGTTCTGTTTTCAGAAAATGTTTTAATAGTTCTGTTTTCAGAAAATGTTTTAATAGTTCTGTTTTCAGAAAATGTTTTAATAGTTCTGTTTTCAGAAAATGTTTTAATATTTCTATTTAGAAATCTCTCATCTAAATCTAACATCTATTTGCTCATGAAGGATTGACGACCCGGAGTGGAGTGCATTTCTTCCATTTGCCGGACGAAACATTTCAATGATGTCACTCTGTAATGCTACGTTATGTGTGTTTTAAGTTAAAACCTAGATCCTGATCTAAAATTATAACTAGATCCTGACATAGAATTGCACCAAGATTTTGTTTTAGATCCTGGCTTAGGTAAAGGAATACGTTTTCAAACATTAATTGGAGAGTGTTTTAAAATCTGAGAGCCGCGACCATTTTTTCGTGTTAAAATAAGGACAGGAAAAGAGGATGGACCTGTGAACCGGATGCAGAGACTAAGAATCACTGGTCTAACATGACGTAATATTTTGTCATCAGAAGTGTGTTAAAATATTTTTCTATGCTCGAGGACCATGCGTAAATTAAAACTGGTATCGTTTTGTCAGCCGACCTAGGCGAACATCTCTACTGAATATATTTAAATAAAAAAAAGGAAATAGGATGTAACAAATACTTTTTTTAAAGCAAAATTAGCCTTGAGTGAGATCGCATCAATCATTTTGAATCAATTTATTATAGTTTTTATTTAATACAACTGCGATGGTTTTAGAATGCTCAGAGCATTATGATCCAATCTTTTTTCTAATGGGGTGGGTGGGGAGGGGGGGGTATCTGGAAGAAGGCTTCCGTGCTGACTTTTCAAAAACAATAAAATAAAAAATATGAATTGGAACTCGAGCCTCCACGATGGAATGTCCACTTGTTAGCCTCTGAGCTACCCAAGTAATTATAAAAGTAGAAATGTAAAAATTGTCTACACTGTCTCTATATGTAAAACAAAATTTATTTATTGCAAAATTATTTATAAGCAAAACTCAAAATAATATGGAAAGACAAAGTGATAGCCATCGACTCCAAAATCAGATTGATGCGCTCCCTGGTCATGGCCACATTTTATATTCTAGCTAGTCTTGGACGTTGACTGCAGAGCTAGAGAAGAGGATCTTAGCAATGGAATAGAGATGCTACAGAAGGATCTTAAGTATCACATTCAAAGACCGCATCACAAACCAAGAAAAAAGAGACAGGGTTACTGCAGCGATGACCTGCTAACTATCGTAAGAAACGCAAACTAAAACTCTATGGCCGTATTACAAGGTCTTCGGGGCTCGCAAAGACCTTCCTTCAAGGAACAGTACCAGGAAAAAGAAGAAGAGACAGAGAAAGCGATGGGAAGACGACATGAAAGACTGGACGGGCCTGCCATTGAAAAAGATTTTATCCAAGACAAAAGACAGAGAAATGGAGAAAGACGGTCAACAAATCTCGCGTGGTGCCCCAACAGTCTAACAGACTAAGGGATAGGTAAAGGTGAAGGTGGTTCAGCCAAATTTTTAAATTGAATTGATCCATTTGTTTTCATCAACATTGAATTATTGTGTGCAAAGTTTCAACTTGATCCGAGAGTTGGAAATGGAGAAATAACGTGTACAAGATTCCACCCAGACAGACAGAGTTGATATAAGCCTTGTATTTTCACAAGAGTAAGACAAAAATAAACATTTTTCCAAACCGAAAGGCCATAATTGGATTTAAACTATTAGCTTCTTATCGCCAGCCCTTAACCTAAACCTCTACTGATAAACCAAAATAAAATACGAAAGTATTTTCACGGAGGGTTTACTTTTGGATACGTAAAGCTGTCCATACTGGAAGGCTAGGACTGAATTCAAACCTGTAACTTCTTTTCCCAGCCCTCAAGGTAACCATCTTACCATATTATTGAAAAATCAAAACTAGCGTATGTTTAAAAAGTATAGAGCTCAAAGCGTGTAACTCACCAAGCAGAATGAAATGTCCAGGTAAACATTGGGGTTGAACAGAACTGACTAAGTTATAGACCCGACCAAGTACTGACTATCAGGACCAAAGTTTGAAGTGGGTATTTTACAATCTAGTCAGAATGGATAATGAAATCAGACAAATGGGTCTGACAGATATTAGCGCTGGGAGATTTGGCTTGATGCTGATATGGGATTTGATAAGTTTGGGTTAAACCAATGCTGGTCACTGGATGTCTAACTCTTGTCTAAAGGTAAACTGGACCAGCGATAGTCTCCACAAAGCCTCCAGAGACATTTAAAATTATAGTGTACCATTTGTTTTACATTTTAGTTCTATCCCGCGTTTTTGTCGACCTCCATATCAGATTTCGATGTAGGCCTATATTATGTACACTTATAAAGATGGCTGCCTGGTTGTGAGGTAAACGCTTTGTCTCTCGTCACGGTGGTCCCGAGTTTGAGCCCTGCCATGTCCTGCAGAGGTCTGGACTAGGATGTTATTATCTTCATTTCTGATGGAACTTCCAAAAGTTATATTTAAAAAAATCAAAACTTTATTCTCCTGTGTATTAAGCAAAATAGAATACCGATAATAGTGAAAGTTAGAACCGTTATACCGTACTAGATGTATTTGTATGACAGACGTTATTTTATTAGGTTCGAAACTACGGAGTAGATAATCTCCTTGGGGCATAGACATATTATAAGAAGAGAATAAATTACTTTCTACAAGTGGCTTCCCTTATCTACTTGAGATTTGATTACACCACTTTGTAGTAAACAAAATAGACAAATGTGGCAGTGGTCTGAACAAAGAAAAGATGAGAGGCTTTTACACGCACACACAGATACAGAGAGAGAGAGAGAGAGAGAGAGAAAGAAAGAAAGAGAATGAAAGACTGATAGCGTGAGAGATAATATGTTGATCTTATCATTTCATAACACCTTAGCGTGTGAAAAATAAATAGCAGAAAAAAGAATTGTATGCTAATTGTTTTCATCTATAACTTATTGATATTAAAAGTTTATACATGCGAAATAAATGACGCTAACAAGAAAAACAATAACAAAAATACTTTAAACAAAGAAGACAATACCTCTATTATACAACTGATCAAGCGGTTATTTTGCTCTTCATAACTAAAGATGTCATAAAGTTAGATGTAATGAAAAGAAATTGTTTCTACCCCGACCTATCCCCACCGCCCACCTTTTCCCCGAGAAAAAATCCTGATAGCGAATGTATAAATCTACTACACTTTATAATATTCTGATGATAGACCTTCAGATCTAGGCCTAGAAAAAAGATGCGTAAACTGTTCCTGAACATTAATTTCTTTATCTGTTAAATATGAATGCCATATATAAAAATACCCAATATACATATTTTCAAGTTCTCTAGCCAAATTTGTATTTATTTATTTCTATAATTTGAAACCTGTAGGCAGTTTAGATCAATAGCTCGTCGCCACGTCACAGTTCGTGACGTCTGACCTGTGCCATGGCAACAAGCTATTGGTCTATATTGTCCACAAGTTGCGACTTCAAAAGTCAGTGTTAAGGCCTTCTGTAACGGGTGGACTCGGTACCAATCCATTGACCTATTGGGATCACCCACTAGTTTGTAATAGAATCGCTCTTGATCACTTGCCTATTACTTCAACACAAATATGATTGTGGTAGATTTTAAGAAGTACTTTATAAAAGACGATGTGTCTCTTTTTAAGATACATCCGAAAATGGTATGCAACAATTATATCTAATGAAATGAGTCGCTATGTTGTTTGAACCTTTGGTTGAAAGGATCCAAATTAAAATGTTTGTTTGTTTGTTTTACATGTTTCGGATGTTCCTTCAGAGTTGAAGATAATTACTTCCTAGTCCAAACCTCCCGCAGGACGACGGGGGATGGGAGCGGGTAGGGTTTGAACCCTGGACCATTGATAAATCGGAACTACAGTCCAGCGAGCAAACCGCACGACCAGGCAGACAATTAAATAATTGAAAGGGCGTTGTTGACAAATAAGATAGAAAATAACAAACATTTTTTTTTTACAAAATCCTTGACACCAATTTTTAAAAAGATGTCACACGATGTGGGGATAATTTAAACTCAGTTTCATGTTTGCTACTCGCTGTCCGTCTCATGTAATCTTTAGAGTCTCCTAATCCCTCATACATATCCTACCTGTCTCTAGCCCGGCCCATAATGTTACAAACTTAATATATCTTCTGTACACGTGTGTATTACATATATGGGAGGTAATTTGAACATGTAAAAAAATTCATTGTTTCCCTTTATAAAACCCTACCTTTGTAAAAAAAAAAAGACATTACGCCTTGTCACTAGCCTGATCAAGTTCAGGAACAGGCAATGGATGTTTTCCAGGGGAGACACTTGAATTCTTTCATGCGTAAACACTGCTATATATTGTTAATGAAATACTCGACTTTAACATCGAGGCATACACAAGTAGGTGCGTGGGATGAAGAACATGAGAGTCAAGTATCCTGGTAAATCTTCGCTACGTCCTCTTCCTTGTTCTTCAACTCTTCTCTTCAGGTGAACCTAGATCTGCCTGGAATCATACGGAGAGATACAATGCACGAGCAATGGTTGAGGTTGACGGCTGAGTGGCAGAGCGAAAACTTTCTGGACCTCAAGCTTGAGTCCCAGTGAAGACTAGAACGTACATCTAATTCCGACTTGAGTTGGCGAATGGTCAAGTTGGTTTGTGCTGGCCACACAGCATTCTCGTCAAACGTATGTCTTAATAAAAGATGATCTTTATATCATCTTCTCCATGGGGCGCATTGAAATCACTAACAGTTTTTTTTACATAATCAATCAAATGTAAACATACCATACACTTTTTTTTTTGCTTGTTCGTCGCAAATAAATTGTAGCTTTATTTTTTTGTTTGTTTTGTTACTTGCTACCAAGTAGCATTCTAGAATTTTATTTCAGTCTCTAGAATTTTATTTCAGTCTCTAGAATTTTATTTCAGTCTCTAGAATTTTATTTCAGTCTCTAGAATTTTATTTCAGTCAAACTTGTACAACACATGAGCAATAAACACCCTTACAAACAATTCTCTTGCTGTTGTGATGCGTAATGCATACAAACAGGGCCGGCCTTGGATAATTGGAGGCCCTAGTCGGTTGCCTAGTTTACCTATGCATAAGGCCGGCCCTGATACAAGATTGACATAACCTTTTCTAACAACTTGTTTTTCGTATTCTTTCTGAGTACAGGCCTCATTAGATTCCTGCTGCATTAGCGCTGGACTACTATCTCAACACCTACTTCGTTATTTTGGTGTTTATATGTCTGTTTACAAAGCGCACTGAGATTCTATTATCTTTGACTTTCTAAACAAAGGAAATGGTCGAAACTGAGCTCTATGTCTGGCTCAGCTCTACGTCTAGCTCAGCTCTATGTCTGGCTCATCTCTACGTCTGGCTCACCTCTATGTCTGGCTCACCTCTACGTCTGGCTCACCTCTACGTCTGGCTCACCTCTATGTCTGGCTCACCTCTACGTCTGGCTCACCTCTATGTCTGGCTCACCTCTACGTCTGGCTCACCTCTACGTCTGGCTCACCTCTATGTCTGGCTCACCTCTACGTCTGGCTCACCTCTATGTCTGGCTCACCTCTACGTCTGGCTCACCTCTATGTCTTGCTCACACTGAACATCATCTCCAGCTCGCGGTCAACGAAGTTTCTTAGGATGCCGCCTGTTTTGGTCTAACTATAAAACTCGGAAAAACAGAAGTCATATCCCAGAAGTCACCCGATTGAAATCTATTTAGCCAGAAAGATCATCGGGAATGGACACCCAGTTAACGTGGTAGACCAGTTCACATATCTGGCAAGGTTAGTATCCAATGATGGAGTTGGATAACTGTTTTGATAAGGCAAGTAGTGCTCTTAAACGCCTACAGGCGAGAGTGTGGTGGAATAAATCGCCCCGCATGCCAAAGCAAAGCAGTTACTACCAAGCAGTGGTTCTCTCAACCCTTCTATATGGATCTGCGACATGGGCCCTATGCAGTAAAGACTTCTTGAACGCTTTCGCCAAAGTGGTTTGCGCTCCAACATGGACATACGGTGGCAAGACCGCAGTTCAAACAGCGATGTTCTTGCGAATGCCGGTATGGACAGTATAGAGGGACTTCTTATAGTCCGACAGTTACGCTGGGCAGGACACGTATCCTGTATTGGGGACGAACGTATGCCAAAGTCAGTCTTTTACGGAAAGCTGAAATGTCGTAACAGAGGGGCTACACCGAAAGGTTGTAAAGACTAGCGCTAACTTTAACTGACATAAAACAGAGCGCTTGGCGGCATGCGGCTTTGGAACGAAAAAGCTGGAGATCACTTACGAAGACCGCGGGATGCAAATTTGAGACCAAAAGAAAATCCACTGCCTAGTTCAGACGTACACAGCGAATGGAGAATCTAAATCGACCACCGGAGGACAATGGTTATGTCTGCTCTGAATGTGTAAGAATATGTAGGTCGCAGTTGGGGCTGCGTAGCAATGGGACTAAAAGACAAACTTTTCCATTTATTATTAAAGTCCTTGTCATTAATAGCGCAATATACCTTTGATTACTATTATTGAAATTGTAACTAATTGTACATTTCTCATTCATTTTTATACTTTTTCCAGAAAAATTGCCTGGTGAAATATGTTAATGCAGCGGCACCTATCATAAGATGGAGATGAAATGCATTATAATTAATGTTATTTTTTATTGCACTACTTTCTCAAGGATGCACCGAATAAGATTTGTTCTTTCGTATTCTATTTAGAGAAGATTCAGCTCCAGATCCATAGCTTCTAATAAAATAATGCTCAAGCTTGTAGCTATAGGATCAACACTGACCACCATTCTAGAATTAGACCTCGAAGTCTAGAAATGAGTCATTCCTTGACACCGCAGGGCCGGCGTATGATAATCGGAGGCCCTTGGCGAAGTGAAATTGGCGGCCACAAATGAAATAGAAAAATAAAAAAATGTACATCGACAAGATAAAATGACACAATTTCTTTAAAACCTTGTGTACTTCAACAATAACACTGGGCAAACGTTTCTCTATTTCTTCTCTAAACATATGTTTAGAGTTCTGTGCGAGGCCCAAACTAATCGAAGGTGCAAGGCGGCTGCCTAGTTTGCTTATGCCCAAGGCCGGCCCTGGACACTCCCTGGACACTCCAACTTCTTCACTCCAAAACATTTCACACGTTTACACAAAGAGAAACACAACAACTCTGTCTGGGTTTGTTTTTGTCACCCACATCTGGATTGAAGTCATGAACGTATTGTTGAAAAGTATAGCTCATAGAATTGAACTGTTATAACGAAACAAACACTACACTAGCCAAAGTTAAAACATAAATTATCTCTTCCATAAACTGTTCATGTGTTCATGTTTTTGTCGCTATTTTGATGAAGTCGAGCACTATTGACGTGTGTTCATGTTCAGGACGTTCAGTACGAGTGAACAATCTAGATCTAAATACAATTATATGTATGAACAATCTAGATCTAAATACAATTATATGTATGAACAATCTAGATCTAAGCAAAGTGTTACGACACAAGACTCTTCGAAATAATAATAGACTCTCAGGTTATTACTCTATAAATACTTTAATATTACAACAAGTTATGTAAATCCGAACATTTCATTCCTCTTCCTGTCAATTACTCCCGGCTTCCCCTTTTCAACATCCTTTCCATTCATTACACAAATTCGCACCATTATTCATGCACACCGTGCTGCGCTACGACCGTAACACCCCCCTTGTTTGCTAAGTTCGATGTACATCGAACGTCTTTTAAATATCAAATACAATTATAAATCACTGTTCAATATAATTATATTATCTTCATTAATTCTCATTCTTTTAAACCAGGTAAAAACCAACGACAACAAAACCCTCCAACAGCAAAATTAAATATCATCATTCTTTACATTATTATTTTAGGTTCAAAATTACTTATATCCATCTCAATGTATAATGTCCAGACTTCCCCAACGAATCAATCAGAGTAAATCTCATAATTCACAATTATAACTATAATTAACTTGGTAACTGTAATACTATATTTTACATTTCTAACAATGGTTTCATCAAATTCTCAATATAACACCATATATTAATATCTCGACACCTCACACATGTAACAAAGCTTCGTCAATCCATACAGTCTTCGATTACATATACATGTAATATGTGTATATTTACAAAATGTTCCAATCTGTCATAGATGTCTATTCATTACACTGCTATTCATTGTGTTCTCACCGAAATGATTTTACTGACATTATTATTTTGACCAACCAACAGAAACAAAATTGACGTGGCCAAGCTCCTTTCCTTACTTCCATTTCTTTTCCGTCTTAGGTACACCGTGATAATGTGTCCGCTATCACATTGTCTTTCCCTGGTATTGTCCTGACCTCAAAGTTATAATCCATAAGTTGCAATGCCCATCTGGCTATTCTGTTGTTCCCTAGTTTATTTGTATTAATGAAGGCCAAGGGAGCGTGATCCGTCCATAGTTCAAATTTAGCTCCCATTAGGTAGAACCCTAATTTTGTTATACCCCATACAATGGCTAGTCCTTCCTTTTCAATGGTAGCATATTTCAACTCAGATGTTGTCAGTTTTCTACTCACATATAAAACAGGATGTGGGACACCATTCCATTTTTGCATTAGACAGCCTCCTATTGCAATGGCTGATGCATCTGTAGCCAAAATAAATTCCTTAGTATTGTCAGGTAATTTCAAAATCGGTGCCCCAGAAAAGAAAGTTTTAATTATGTCCAGTGCTTCTTGACATTCCTCCGTCCACACTATATTGTTAGGTTTTCCTTTCTTTGTTAGATTTGTTAGTGGTTCAATTATTTCTGAAAAATTTGCGATAAATTTTCTATAAAAGTTGCATAACCCCAAAAGGCTTCTAATTTGCTTCTTTGTCTTTGGTACCTTAATGTCCAATATTTTTGATACAGTTTCTTCCAATGGTGTAATGTACTCATTTTTAATCTTATACCCCAAAAATGAAATTTCACTTAGGCCAATTTTTATCTTTGTTGGTTTCAATGTTAAATTGTTTTCTTTGATAATTTTAAAAACCTCTCCAAGGCTTTGTATATGCTCATCCCATTGCTCACTAAAAATGCATATATCATCTAAATAACAAATTGTGTCTCTTCTATGGCTCAATAATTTGGCCATCATTCTGTTAAACGTGGCTGGAGCATTTACCAAGCCAAAGCTCATCACATTCCATTGATATATGCCCGAAGGTGTCTTAAATGCCGATAATGGTTTAGCTTCTTGTTTTAGAGGTACTTGCCAGTATCCTCTTGACAGATCCAACGTGCTAAAAATCTTTGCATTTTTTAGCTTAGTAAACATTTCTTCTGCTTGTGGCATTGGAAATGGATCAAATTGTGTGACTTTATTCAACTGTCGATAATCCACACACAATCTTAAGTTGCCACACTTTTTTTTAACAAGCACGACTGGTGCAGCCCATGGTGAACTAGATGGTTCTATCACTCCAAGTGTTAGTAGCTCATCAATTTCCTTCTGTAATGTTTCTCTATGGTGTAATGGGATCGTATATTGTGGCAGTTTATTCGGTACTTTGCCAGTTAACTTGATATCATGTTCTATAATACTTGTTTTCCCAGGTAAATCCGTAAAAATATTCTTATACTCCTCAATTAGTGCCTTGATTTCTTTAGCTCTATCAAGAGAAACTCCATCCACCATGACATCCTTCCATGTTTGCCTACTTTCTGTTGCCACTGTCTCTATTGGTCTAAACCTTTCCTCTGTCTCCATTTCTTCCGTCACACAGGCACTCATTGTCATTGACTCATCCTTACTCCTTTCTTCACTTCTTTGTCTTGGTGTAAATTCTTTTAACAAATCCACATGAAATATTTTTAACATCGAATCAATGTCTATTTCATAATCCATATCGCTAATTTTCCTTGCTACTTTGTATGGTCCCAGCCAATTTGTGCCCGAAGCATTATTGTTATCCTTATGTAAGACCAAAACATCTTGTCCTACCTCTAATTCCGTCATTTTTCTATGTTCATTCACTCTGGAATGTGCTAATTCATTTCTCTCTAGCATCTGTCTATCCGCTTCTTCACATGCCTTTATAATCTGATTTCTAGTTTCTGTCACAATATCATAACTGTCATTAGTTACTACATGATCCTGTGGGATTATCAAATCTTTCAATATTGTCATTGGACCTCGTGGATTTCCTCCATAAATCATTTGAAATGGTGAAAACCCTGTTATTTCATTACGACTCTCCCTGTATGCAAATAGTATTGACGGTATTGCCATATCCCACTCTTTGGGTTTATCATCCATTACTTTATATAATGATTTCTTTAGATTGACATTAAAACGTTCACAAGTGCTCTGTGGATAATACGAGGTTGTAAACCTTTGCTGTATCCCAAACATGTTCAAGAATGTTGTAGCCAATTGACAGTTGAATTGAGTGTCCCTATCTGACAATATTTCTCTAGGAAATCCAAATCTTGTAAATAACGTATATAATGCTTGTACTATATCTCTGGCTTCAATTCGTTTGAGTGGGATAGCTTCCGGCCATCTGGAGCACACGTCTATCACAGTTAGGATATAACGGTGACCCCTATTTGATACCACTGGCATTGGACCGATTAAATCAATCGCTATTTTACTAAATGGTCTATCTGGTAAATCCATCCTTTGTAATGGTACTTTTATGTTTCTTGCTCCTTTTCTAGAACATAGTTGGCACGAAGTCACATAACTTTTTATGTCCTTATTAATTGATGGCCAATAATAATTCTGAAATATTCTTTGTTTCGTTTTGTGTAATCCCAGATGTTCTGTGTGTGCTATATCGTGCCCATTTTCCATTACAAGCTGCCTGAATTCTCTGGGTACCACAAACTGGATTACTTTTTTTCCATGCCATTCAATCTCTCTAACAAGAGTTCCTCTTTCTACATAGAATCTTCCTCCTCTACCTCCTTTCTTTGCTAATTGGAGTAACTCTGGATCATTTTTTTGTTTTGTGATAAATTTTTCTTTGTTAAATCCTATGTCTTTGATTTCAATTGTTTCTGTGTTTTCATCTTGTTCTTCATCTTGCTCTTTTTCCATAGTTGATAACTCGAACAACTTTGCCAAATCTCCTTCCTCTACATCTTTACTACAGGATCGAGTAGTGGCCATTCCACAACAATTTTTCCAAACTGCTATCTCATTTTCCGTGCACTTCTTTATGTTTGGTATATTGCCAATAATCAAATCAATTTGATCATGGTCTATAACACATGCCTCTACGCTCCCGGTATAATACGGTGTTTTAATGTTCACTCGGGCTACGGGTAATCGAACTGTTTTACCATCAAACATAATACATGCTTTGTTTTTTCCAGTATATTCATGATCTTCAACCAATTTTCGGTTTATTCCAACAATAGTGCTTCCAGTGTCCCTTATCGTTCTTGCAGCCTTATTTCCTACAAATGTTTGAAAACAATCTAGACTTCCCGAACTCGACAATAACGACAAACTTTGATCTCTTCCATTTCTTCTGCCATCATATCTTCCCTGTCTGTTTCCTTGATATCTCCCTCTGTAGCTATTATACTGGCCTTGTCTACTATCTATTTGGCTCCTTCCTTGTCCTCTAAACCTATTCTGTCCTTCATATCTAAATCTTCTATTGTTGCTATAACTGTCTTGTGTTTCTCTAGCTCTATTAAATGCTACTATTTCTTCAATATCGCTACCTCTGTTTAACTTTTTTTCAGGATGTGCCACTTTGTAAGCCCTTATTAATTTTACAATCTCATCTACAGATTTTGGCTTTCTCTCCAGCAGGAATATTTTTAGTTCGTCCTGACTCTCATAAATGACTTTATCCAGCATAAGAAATACCTTTAGTCCATCAAACGTCTTCTCTATTTTTGATGACTCTGTCCAATTGTCAAAGTAGCTATTCATCTTGTCTAAAAATGTTTGGGGATCCTCGTTGGTTTCAATGGTGCAATTAACATATTGTTGACGATAAAACGCCTCAGTTTTTCCAAATGTTCGTAGTAATTGCTCCTTTACTATTTGGTAATTATTCTGATTCATGCAGATCTTTGACGGTACCTCCGCTGCAAATGACTTCGATAACAAAAATGTCCATTTATCTTCAGGAAAAGCCAATTCTTTCATTTCAATTTCAAACTTCTTTAAGAAAATATCTATGTCTATTTTATTCTCATCAAACATTGTACCTTTATATTTTGACAATTTATTTCCAGACACGTCATTTTTCTTTCCAGTACCTTGCTCTTCAGCTTTTCCTTTTTTTATTTCCAACTTTTCTTTCTCTATGGCTAACCTTTCTTTCTCAATAGCTAGCTTCTCTTTCTCAATTTCTTTATCCGTAAATAATTTCTCTTTACTGATAGCCAACTTCTCTTTCTCTATTTCCTTTTCCATGACTAACTTCTCTTTCTCTCTTTCTTTTTCCATGGCTAACTTCTCTTTCTCTATTTCCTTTTCCATGGCTAACTTCTCTTTCTCTATTTCCTTTTCCTTGCCTAGTTTCTCTCTTTCTATTAATCTTTTTTGTACATATTTTCTCAGCTCTGCTCCTTCTAATTCCAATAGTCTCCCTTCTTCTTTCAAAGCAACTATTTCAGCTTTATCCGCCATTTGTAATTTTTCTTTATCGAGTTATCTGGCCATATCCATTAAATATATTTGATTCTCCTATACTTAATGCCTGGAAACAATGTTCATATCTAAATGTAATGTAATGAACCAAACGTTTAATGTTACTCGAATACAAATATGTATCTACTTCCCGTAATACTCTTCTTCCTGCTGGTATAACTTCCAATGCTAGTGTATATTCTCCGCCGGTGATATGAATCTTTCGTTGTTTGTCTATATGCCGTGGTCAGTGTATATCCGTTGGTTCTAAATGGGCACTGTTCTCCACCGTAGTCAAAATTCACTAGTGTTGCCCACAGCAGTGCTAATAATCGTACAAATTTCCATTAATATTGAATGTTAAAGGTTATTGTTGAGAACTATGACCCGCCAGACCAATGAAGATGTACGTTTTCACATTGGTGAATGTAGAGAATGTGCCGTCATAATAATTATAATGATATAAATCTAGATTTAAATGTTAATCCAGTTGATTAATTCAGCAATAATGTTTTTAGTTAAGTTTCAACTAAAGGTTTATGTTTACCAGTGAGTCTAGTACATAGCTTTAGAGATTTAGATGACGCTAACTCTCTCAATCCTAATAGATCTAGAGATCTAGAGATTTTGTTACACTTTGTAGTACTAGTAATACCTCCGTAGACAGGAATTAGATACCGTTATAACGCAGGTCTTGCCTTTTCCGTTGGGCGCCACTTGTTACGACACAAGACTCTTCGAAATAATAATAGACTCTCAGGTTATTACTCTATAAATACTTTAATATTACAACAAGTTATGTAAATCCGAACATTTCATTCCTCTTCCTGTCAATTACTCCCGGCTTCCCCTTTTCAACATCCTTTCCATTCATTACACAAATTCGCACCATTATTCATGCACACCGTGCTGCGCTACGACCGTAACACAAAGTATACTTTGAGATTCAACGTAAGTAGCCTGAAAAACTTTTGCTGGAACTCAAGTTGGATAAAGCTGACTTAAGTCATAACTCTTAGGCTAAATACAATTATATGTATGAACAATTAATTTTTCGAAAGTTATTAATTTTAAAGGTTTGTGTTTGTATAGTGTCTGGGTAATGGGTCATTACCGTTGTATTTATATTGTTATATCTTTTTAAGGTCTGAAGACAATGCCAATTATATATTTCTTATTATAAACTTTAGTAAAATTATCAATGTTTCGAGAAACTATTCTATATGAATTGTAATTAGTAATAACTAATGACTATTAAATCTCAGTAAAAAAAATACATTATTTTAGTATATCGCAAAGATTTTGTTGTTTTCTAAAATCCATTGTTAACTTCGCAAATTATTTATGCCAAAAAAAAAAGCCAAACATTTGTTAATCGATTCAGCCCCAATGATATCAGAAAATCTTATTTCTATCAATTTAATTTTCAGTCAAGTAAAACGTCTTCTTGAACTGATCATGACAAAAATATGATGCAGCAAACAAACAAAAACATTTCTTTTGTGCCTTGATCACTATCCATCTGATAAGAAACTTTGGATTGAAAGGCAACAGTTTAAAAGTCATTGACTCTGTACCTCACTAAAATACGCCCACATACAAAGGCTTATACCAACATTGGTAGTAGACAGAGACGCTCCACTAACATGTTTACCTATGTACTTTGGAGCACCGCAAAGAAGGATCTGCTTCAGATACTGACAGAGACACTTGTTATGAAGTTCTATCTCAGCCACATCTCCAATCATTACGGAGATACACATCTTTGATAAAATGAATGTCTTCCCAATCAACAACTTTGAAGGTGGAACCCTCTCCATACCACCCCCCACCGACCATCCTCGAATGTTCTAGAAGAACTGACTTAACAATGGACGTAGTCTAGGAGATGGAAAGAAAGCGTTAAAAGGTTTTCAGTGTCCGAGATGTGCAATGGAGCGTTCATCCCTACGTCAAGACCTGGTGACTTAGACGGATACAATTCGCTGCCTATTGACTTCTGAGCCGTTAACATGTTCTACATATCCATATTATAATGAGATTTTTTATCACGAAGAAAATAACATTTTGAACGAATCCAACGAAAAACATCATGACTTGTTCAAGCTGGGCAATTGAATTGATATTTCAATGTGAACAAAGATCTAGAAATACAACTAGGATCTAGGCGAACAAAGGTGGACATTCTACGCCATATGTTTTCAGCATGCGAGCCAGAAAAACAAAACAACAAGTTCAATGAAAATAAAAAAAACATTGCATTGTAAAAGTTTGAAAGTGACGAACATTTCGAAAATTTGAGTTTAAAAGTCCTCGTCTCATTATCTTTATCATTATCTGATCATATAAATTACAGAGGTGCCTTCAAAACAGAAGGTAAATAGATAAATAAGTCCTACGCGTATTCCAGTGTTAATTAATCAAGTTGTGTACGTTTCTAAGAGACTTCAACTCTGCTATGTCATTTGTTTTTCTTGATGATTGAGGCAACCAGTTCTTATGGATGAAGAAGCATTGTTTGAATTTGTCCTAGCATATGGAATAAGAAATTTACTTTTATCTGTATCTTATGGAAAACATTTTATTATCTTATATAATGCAGAGGTTAAATAAAAAAAAAAGGTGATTAAGTCCTACGCTCATGCATCAAGTTATGCATGTTAACCAATGACTTAAATACTGCAAAGTCACTGGTTTTCCTGGCTGAATCAGGAAACCCATACCATGCTCTAATAGCAATTATCTATATAAAAAGTATACTTTCTAAATGAGCTTTGAGACGAGGTGACATTCAAGTCAATAATATTTTGCAGAGAGAGAAAAAAGATTTAATACACGGTCCCCTATAAGTAAAAACTGAAACACTAATAAAAGTTTCTTATTTCAATCAAGTAATCGAATTTCGCAATCCTTTACAGCACCGGCAAAGCATTCTATTTAAAAATATTGAGTCAACCTAAGGTGGTAGGTATAGAATTATGGGCATACATTCTAGATTGACCCCCCCCTTTTTTTCCCCCTCTCCTAAGCGCTCTAGCAAGGAAGTCACCACACCTTCTGATACAAAACCCATACATTAGTTGGAACTGTCCATATAATTACCAAAGTCAATAACTATGTTTGGTTTTAATTACAACCCTCCCCTTTCTCCTTTTGATCTACGGGCAACATTTGCGAAAACAAAGGGAGGTAAACATCGTACACAGTTATCCTACATGTATATAAAAAACAGAGAAAGAATATGCTTCTGTATTGAACTTGTTTTCTAGTACAGTGTTGCACAAACTACGGACCGTGGGCTATATCCGATCGGTGACGCGATAATATCTGGCTCTTTTTAGATATAGATCTAGATTTAGATCTAATTTAAGTCTAGATCTAAGTGTACATCTAGAATTACATTTAAGTCTATATCTAGAATTAGATCTACATCTAGAACCAGAAATAGATCTATACTAGAATTCGTATGATTTTAAGCGTTTAATCTTAAAATTACTAGCCTTAGGCCAATGTTATAATCAGGAACAGTAGGCCTTTTAATACCAGGTAGGCCTAATGGCAGACTATGCAGTTTCGTATCCGATTCACTCCTTAATTAGATACTACTGTTTACATAATAAATAAATCTGCACCTCAAAGCTGTCAGAAGATGTTATTGCCTTAATGATTAAAAGTTTTGTTCAAATTATTAATACATTTATAATATATATATACTATAAATATATCTAGATCTCGACTCTCTTTAGTCTTATTTAGACTGTCAAGTATATAATGAGAATATGTCCAAACTGCACGCTATAAAAGTAGTTTGTTATTTTTAAAACTTATAAATAAAAACGAAGTTCGTATCAAAATTCTTTTTTTTTAAACATCATTTGAATCAGTATTCCATTCAATAAGTTAATTAATAAATGGAAAATATATTTTATAATGATCCATTGACACTTTATCCAATGTGACCTTAGATGCAAATTTTTTGTACCAAAGCGCGAATCTATGAATGAAGCTTGATTTATTAATGAAGAAATCTGTGACCTTTTTAAAACACTGAAGTTTTTCATTAAAAAGTGGTGTTATTTTTTAATTTATATCTCGAAACCAGTCTGCATAGATAATTTAAAAATTAGATGGTTCACTATCGAAAAAGAAAAAAGTTGCCGCTGCATCAGAACTTTGAATGATCTAAAATATCATGATGTCCGATTTTCATTTTCTCTTCTAAATTCTGAGATCTAAACGGGACGGACGGACGGACAGGCCACACAAAACGAATAGCGTCCTTTCGGGGGGCCGCTAAAAACACTTACAGGTTATTGTTTTTGATCGCATCTTACTAATGTGATTTTGGAATTTCATGACAACTAAAAAATGAAAATGATGTTAAGGGACTCGATGGCTGAGTGGTTAAGCGTTTGACTTACCTATCTGGGGTCTTGGGTTCGAATTTCAGTGAAGACTGGGATTTAGAATTTCGGGATTTTTATGGTGCTACATTGTCAATGTTGCCAACGAAATGTAAAAAAAGCTACGAACGGGAAAGCGTACAAAATATTTGATTCTGCATTGCTAAAAATTACACAAAAATGTATCATGTAAATAAAATTAATCTTTGGAATGGAAGACATTGCCAATGCCTTAGCTTATAATCTATAGAAAGCATTTTAGAAGTATTGTCACCAATTTGTTAGCAAATAGTTCACAACAAATATAAGTTTTGGTCATTTATTCTTTAAGCTTTAAAGTGAATAGTTGATGCAGAGTAACAGGTTTGAAATAGAAAGTAGTTTTGTGTGATTCAATGATATGAGTTTCGGGTTTTATTGAACCCCTATATATATTGAAAGAGGTGCGGTGATTGGGCGGTAAAGCGTTTGGCTTCCAAACCGGGGATTTCGGGTTTGAATCCCCTTGAAGACTGGGCGATTTAATTTTGGATCTTTGGACGCCTTTGAGTCCACCCATCTATAATGGGTATCTGACATTAGTTGGGGAAAAATAAAGGTAGTAGGTCGTTGCGTCGGCAAAATGACACCGTCTAAAAATGGAACTATATATATTTTAATCTGTGATCACGCCATGTTATAAAATGGGTCGCCATGAAAGGGTGATCAGTTTTTGGGTGTGAGTGTGGCGGCCCAAGGTATACAGATAATAGTAACACAATTCTTTGATAGACATGAAATCAACACACATGCGTTCACGGTGTTACTGTAATGAACAAAATATAGATTTTTAAAAATATCTACATACCAAAATTTAAAAAAAAAATTAGCATGGAAAAAAAAAAAGAGAAAATAAAATAAAATTAAAATATAGTTGAAATTTTAACAGTCCAGGCATAAAAAATGTGAAGACAAACAAAAAAAGAAAATGTATTTTATACACGTAAAACGGAAGACTACCTACAACAATATTTTGTCTAGAATTTTTGAAATGTCTAAATGTCGTTTAGTTTTGGTCTCATGATCGTCTTATTCTTGAAAACCCATTTGAAACACTAGTTTAAAGTACTTTCAATTTAATTTGATTGTCACTTACCGCTACAAAAATGCCCGCAATAAATTCCAAATTTTTTAAAAAATATATTGAAACGGTCAATTGAACACTTGGGGAAATCTGCTTAAACATAGAAGCAGAAGACACGCATGCGCACTGACCCCCATGTCGAGTTCGGTTAATGAAAAAAGTAAAATCCGTTTGCTTATACGGAAGATCTGTTCTGACAATAGGGACTTTCTTTGTAACAATGGCTAGATGTGTTTGCTATGGGAGGAGGGGTGTGTGTGAAACTATGTCAATATGTTTCCAATCATTGAATAAATGACATGTAGTCAAAAGAATATCTAGACGAGGCGAACAGTTATACAAAACTCCACATGTTGCCAGGGAAAAAAAAAACACTTCAAAGTTTTCTGACTCCAAAATGTAAAATCCTGTATGTTAATAAAAAACACAGGCACAACTTTTCTTTTTTAAACGAAATATTTAAAAATAACTCATTGGTTATTTTATTTAAAAAGGAAAATTCTGTTTGGTTTAGAAATTGTTTGCGTTTGGAAAAAAAAATCATTTTTATAACCGCTCTCTCTAAGAATGCATTTCAAGCACTGTGTTATTTCTCTGTTCATAGTTCCCAAGCACTGTGTTATTTCTCTGTTCATAGTTCCCAAGCACTGTGCTATTTCTCTGTATATAGATCCCAAGCACTGTGTTATTTCTCTGTTCATAGTTCCCAAGCACTGTGCTATTTCTCTGTTCATAGTTCCCAAGCACTGTGCTTTTTCTCTGTATATAGATCCAATCTAGTTCAGTTTTTGGGTAGTTTATACGCTAAGAAATTTCTTAACAATCTTAAATTAAACACAAACCGAAAATTCTCATATTAAAATCTATGCCTGTTAGGTTTAGATCGACCCACATTTTGGACGAGGTTAAGTCAAGAGAACATAGTTTAATGGCTGCCTGGTCGCGCGGTATGCGCACTGGACTGCCGTTCGGTTGTCTTAATGGTCCAGAGTTCATACCGTGTCCGCTGCCATCCCCCTTCGTCCTACTCGAAGTTGGGGTTAAGAAGTTGATTATCTTCAACTCTGAAGGAAAAACCGAAACATGTACCACATTTTACATTTTTACAAACAAGAGATGTCACACAACAGTCCACCTAAGTTTTGACTAAAGAACCAGGGGCCGACTGGGAGTCAGAATGGGCCTGGGCATTCCTACACAATCCGGCTCAAAAAGTGTAGATCATATGATCGGCATCCAATTCTAGGTCAACCTGTCCTCAGAATCATTATGCTAAGCTTGATAATGTATCGATAACTGTACGCATGCATAGAGCAAAGTCTGTATCTATATAAGAACTATAGGCCTAAAATTGCTTTTTAAATCGCTAAGTGTGGCTAGGCCCTAAAAGAATGAAGCCTACTAGTAGCACTGTCTACGGTTGTTGGGTCATTACATTCATTTTGAAAATGTGTTAGATTCAATTAGTATTACACTGTAGAGGCTGTCAACTATTTTTTAAACACGATGATCAGAGGTGGCTTTTAGAAGAGACTATAATAAAATCTTTAACAATACGTGTCATAGTGACATCCATGCGGTCCTTTTGGTGGTCCTCCCGGCCAATTTGGGTACCGGCCCACCGGGCATTAGCCCGAATGCCCATATAGCCAGTCCGTGCATGTAAAGAACCATTTATGTTTAGAGGAGAAATCTATTTCATTCATTTAGTAAGTCAACACCAAACGGATTTCTTCCTTATTCTTGATTGGATAGAGCCGATGTTTGTTTACAATTTATAATGACACTTTGTACATGCTTAAACTGTCCCATCTTTCTTTTGACAATCTGTTAAGGGAGACGACTTTATTTTACAACGATTTTGTCTTATTTAAAAGAGATAACTTTATTTAGATTTTTGTATCGTGAAGGATTTGTGAAAGAGGGGAACATGAAAACACTAGGATATAATACAGAGAGAGAGAGAGAGAGAGAGAGAGAAACAGAAAGAGCGAGACACTGGGAAAGGGTTAGAGAGAGCATGAGCGAGAGAGAGAAAGAGGAAGAAAGAGAGAGAGACAGAGACAGACAGAATTAGAAAGAGAGAGAGAGAGAGAGGGGGGGGGGGAGAGAGAGAGAGAGAAAGTAAATGTTTTCAACAGACTTGAAGACCTCGCTGGTTTAGCCGAAACCAATGGTTCTAGTAGGCCTGAACACATACTGTGACGTGGCAACATATAGTTAGGGGGAGACCAACCTTTCGTTGCCAAGTCACAGGTCTGTGCGTCTATTGACCCTCAAAATGCTTTGATATGTTTAATGGATGTCCTTGTTCCATAAGCTGTTTTGAACATTACAAAAAAATTCTTTATAAAACATATCGGTCATGCTATCATGATTTGACAGCTATATACATAGCTTATATGTAGGTTATACGCAGTGCAGTGGTTCCCACATTAAGCAGTTATTCACATATTATGTCTTATAAAATTGGTTATCCTGAGGCAAAGATCTCTATCGAGAATATTAATACAGTTTGTAGCTATAAAGGATGTTATCAGGATGTTTGGTGAAACTCTTCTTGTGTAATGCTTCACTAATTCTAATGTTCATCTTGAGGACCACGTGTTATCTTGTTCAGGTGACCTCTGCCCTTACCGGAAGCGAAAGATAAAATGCTAATCGTGAAGGTATAACTTCCAGTACGCGCAAAGTGAGCTAGATCCGTATAATATTAAATTTCTATTCAGCCTATTTTCATCTATGGGAAAAAAAAAACACAAGATTTTCTGGTGTATCAGGTGTACAGAAAAAAAGGGGAGTGATAAGATATGCTATTTTAAAGTTATATCATAGGTTTTTTTTTGACAATTTTACTGCAGAATCCAATGTTCAAAGTTCGTTTATTTTTCATTTAGTTGGCAAAATCGAAGCATCATTTAGTTTATACTGAAAATCCTGATTAGTGAGCGTTACATACAACATAACGAGGTGGTAATTTGAAAAAAAAAAAGTTTATGATGAGTTTGTGATGAGTTTATAGAGTTTATAGTTAGTTGTTTATGGTAATGGATTCTATATGATAGAGCTGATCATGGATTTAATGTTAGAAGCTTAGAACGCCACTCATTTCTTCATTATACAAAGCCTAACCTTACATATGAGCTTGACGACACGCGATTAAGGTATAACGCTAACCCATTAAAAGGAATTGATAATAACCGGATGCCTAACAATGCACACGAGACAAATTCACGGTTGAGTAAGGACGCAATACATTGGTCCAGATTTAGCGAAGCCTCGCTGTCCCTATTCTTGAGCTTTTCTCACAGAGACATGTAGCCCATTTTATCTTTTGAGTATTTATAGTAAATGACTCATCGTTGTTCGCTTGTATGTACGTACGTCTGTGAGATTATCTCAGCTTCAATTGTGACATTACCGCTGCGAGAAAACCTTTCTAGGCCATATCTAGATAGAGAGTAAGAGCTATCTATTACTTATTACTAGACCATGCAAATATTTCGCAATAAAGCATGTTAGGAAATTGGTTGAAATCCCATCGGTCATACGTAAGCAAAGCGGCGAAAATGTTGCATTGAAATGTTAATCTGATATCGAAATTGTAGAATATGAAACACAGTTTCAGATGCATCACGTTGAATCTTTTGTTCAATATGATGTTTATCAAAATGTTAAAGAGTAAAAAATTTGTGTAGAACTGTATGATTTCTCGTCGGTTTTTTATAAAGAATATCTACATGCTAACCCAGCAAGATCAGTGCCTTGTAAGCAGCAAGATCTGTTTTCTCTAAGCAGCAAGATCAGTTCTCTCTGAGGCGTGAGAGATTTCTTTAGGACGATACTATCTACATTTAAATCAGCTCGCATTCTTCGTTGAGTTAAAAAATTAGCAGAGGTCGCTACCAATCGTCAATAAGGTTCTGGTACGCCGACCCGACACTTTTCACATTGTATCTATCACTAAAAATGAATATATACGAATGAGAGACCTAGTGAAATAAACTGCTTGAATACCTAACAACGGGGCCCGAGTTCGAGCCCCTATGAAGACCAGGAATTTATAATTCTGATTCGACTCGAACTGAGCTTTTTTTTTTACCAGAGCGCACTGGGCAAGCTATTGCATGAAAGACCCGCTATAAAAAACGAAACAAAAACATTCAAAAACAAACAGCTAGTTTAACAGAAGAAATGGAACAAATAAGTACATTGTTTCTTCCACGTTTTCTTCATATTTTATTAGTGTCCCATGTGTTGGTATTTTTAGATTCATTTTCCGATTTTTTCGTCTGTTTGTGCGGCACACGGTCGTAATGAGAACACTATGACAGAGGAGTTGGGGGACATTATACTGAAATAAACTAATCCACTACATATGCCACGTGCCGTCTACGTCACACGTCATTTACTTTGTTCTTATGACTATTTAGGCACTGCGTCTGTCGTTCAAACTTTACTCAATGGACTGATGCGCACATCTCTACGAAACCATTCCTTCCAGAATTAAACACCCAAGTTTGACGAAGCCTGTACATTTGTACATTCACTTTACATGAGAGTTCAGATTCAGAAGTCAGATTTAACCTCATGGAGTTGTGTTATCAGGGGACACAATCTCATATGTTTACTTGACAATTCTGTGTTGACACTTCAAGTGCTTGGCTGATAGTATTCAAATAGAGGAGAAAAAAGAACACCATCTCCTTCTTATCCAAACATGACAAAAATAAGACACTGGTTAGGAACTAAACGTCGGAGATAAATGTCCATTACTATTTACTAGCTGAAATACCCGGCATTACCTGTATTTATTTGTCTATTTATTTAAAAAAAAAAGCTAACATTTTCATTATATCTAAACCTTATCATAGTTTTAAAAATGGAATCTATTTGGAAGACATCACAATGTAACACTCACTTTTAATCTGGGGATTTCTGTTTTTTTCCCCCAATAAAACAGACTTTGATTTATTTTACATGGAACTTAAAATTATTACAAGTTAAATAAAAAAAATACTTTTTAAAAACCTCGATTACATTGAAGGAAACTACATCAATTATTTTAATTCAATCATAACTACAGAATAGTGTAAGCTAATGTCCTGGTCTTGCGACTTTTACGCGTCTGTTTTCTTGCATGTTGTCAAGAATCCAATTCGCCGGGGGGGGGGGGGGGGGGGGGAAGGGAACCGTTCAAATGTTGCAATATCCCTCATTATTGCAAGGCCTATACTATATTCTCCACATAAAACAGAATTAATTAATTACGACTAACTAATTAGCTTGTTGGTTAATTTTTTTTTATTGATTCATGTGTTGTCATCGACAAGAAATAATTGTGCAAAATTTCAACTTGATCCAAGAATGGGAAGTGGTAGAAGCGGGGTAAAAATGGCATGATAGGTCCCCCACAGCCACTCATAGATAACGATTCTAACATTCTACGGCTCTTTTCTTTTCTTTTTTTTTTCCAAAATATGCCCCCATGGTTCGGAAGGGGGCACGATTCTAAAATATATGACATCTAAAACCTGGTTCCATCAAGATGGCTCTAAAAGTGTTGGTTTCTATTAAAACCGTACTGACATACACATACAATGTTTTTTTATATATACTAGACAAAATATCTGACAAATGCATTTGTTGTACTACTATTACATATTGTTCTTGTATGCAATGTCCACCAGGCGGTGGTTCTCTCAACCCTTCTATATGGCTCTGAGACATGGACACTCTACAGAAAACAACTAAGACTTCTTGAGCGCTTCCACCAAAGATGCTTTCGCTCCATCTAGGGCATACGGTGGCAAGACCGCACTACAAACAGCGATGTCCTTGCGAACGCCGGTATGGACAGTATAAAGGGACTTCTTATGGCCCGGCAGTTACTCTGGGCAGGGCACGTATCCCGTATGGGAGATGAACGTATGCCAAAGGCAGTCTTTTTTGGTGAGCTAAAAGGTGGTCGACGTAACAGAGGCGCCCCGCGGAAAGATAAGATAAGATACTTTTTATTGATCCAATCTAATGGAACTTCAGTTTGACTACAATTGACAAGCTCAGCGAAACTACTGTACAAAAACAATATTGATTAAAAATTCGAACAACATTCACACACGAAACACATACACATTCACAACCAGCGCTTTATGAATTTGACTTCTATCTATGTACTTCTTGATGACGACAGCGAAAGTGGGATAAAGGAGTTTTTAAATCTTTCAGTTTTAGTCCTAATGGAAAGGAGACGACCACTTCGTTCAGATCTTATGTAACAGTGGTTTAATGGGTGCAGGTTGTCTTTAAGAATCGTGAGTGATTTGGAAAGGTATCTTTTTTGGAAAAGCTCTTCAAGAGATGGTAGCTGTACTTGAGTGATATACAATGCTTTTTTAATTAGTCTATTTATTCTAAGTCTTTGTTCCAGTGAAGTATTACCATACCAGCAGGTGATGGAAAAGTTAATACGACTGCTGATGGTTGCTGTGTAGAAAAGTTTGATTATTGTTTAGTTTATGTTGAATTTTCTTAGCTTTCTGAGATAGAAGAGTCGCTGGTGAATTTTCGTGTATGGATTTTGACCATATTTGACTACCATCAGTTTGTTGTTGATAGTTGTGCCTAGATATTTATATTCTTGTACTTGTTCAATGGTTTGGTTGTTTATCTGAATTTCTGCAATATGGTCTTTGTTTTTCCTAAAATCAATAGTCATTTCTTTCATTAGTTTTCAAAGACCAGCTTAGGCGTCAAATTTCCTTGGCTGACATAGAAAGGAACACCTGGTAGCATGCGGCCTCAGAACGAGACAGCTGGAGGTCACTCACGAAGGCCGCGGGAGGACAAACGCAGACGGCGAAAAGAAAATCTTAATCGACCACCTGCGGACAATGGTTATGCTTGCCCTATATTGTGACAAAATATGTAGGTCACAGCTGGGGCTGCGCAGCCTCGGGAAATACTGCACTCCTCACTAATCTTCGGACTCGAAGACAAGGCTTATTATTACTATTAGATATCGTTGTAACTCAAATCATAGAGACGCACATGTCTAAACAGTTTTCATCTATCCGACAAAAACATATCGACATTATTGACACATTTCTGATTTTAAAAAAAGTCTCTAATTGTTTGATAGATTGCTGACACATAACAATCTATTTAGTGACTAAATATTACGAAATGTTTAAATATCTAATTAATAAATATTTGATAGATAAGTCTATAATTCATGATTAGATATCAGACAGATTAGAATTAAAATAATCGTGTATCTATTTATAGTTGCTTGGTTCAGACTGTGTTGCTTTTCTATCGAATATTTTTGTCTTTTTGTATACAAACATAATGAGCTGTCTCTCAATTTAGTTCCTATCTATGTGCTCTCTACAGCCGAGATGATAGATTTGTGATATATATAATTATATAGGCCTAAATATATTGGCATGAAAGTTGGCTTTTGCTTTTAAAACTTCATTTTGAAGAAAAAATTCTATTTGAGATTTTCGCGATGAACTAAACAAGGTCAAGGATCTGAAGTAAACTTCCCTTTAGCCAAATAAATACAAAAGAAGTGCTTGATTATTTTGACAATATTTCCATGCGTGACTTTTGAATCATCTTAATTACCGCTAGTTAATTGCCTATTTGCTTTTGAAAAAGTTTAAAGTCATGGAGTGAAAGTCCAATGCTACCTCCATATTGACATTCGTTTGTTGTGCTAGTCAAATGGTTGAGCGCTGAGAACATTTGATGCTGCAGTGCTGAACAAAATTGCAAACAAATTATCTAGACATTTTTGTTTAAAAAGTTGTAGCTTATCCATACCTCTATACTTTGTAATCCGGATACACCAACAAGATGTTCTGTCATGTATGGAAATCTCCGATTGGTGGTTTTGTTACTTCGTTCACTAAGGTTATTATGACCTTTCAGGTTCTAACCGGAACGCACAGCCCAATGTTCAACTTACCGCAATGGTTAGGAGTCATAGCCTACATAATCTCTTACAATGTAACAGGCTGCGATGCCGCGTAACTCCAAGACGTCATTATATTACATTCACTCAATGGGTGATTGACAATTTGCGCACTTAGCGAAAGTCGCAGGAGGTTTGCGAGTCATGTCTATAACAAAGCCGTCCTCGTAAAGCCGGTATAGCTTGTCAAGGAAGACCCAAAAAAGCAGTGGACATCATTTGGCATGAGGCTGTGGTGCATAAACAGCGCTGGTGAGAGATCCTGTGGAAACAACTTGCCGCCCTATTCGCCCAATGGCACCGGTGGATTTAAATCTATAAGTTAATATATTATATTATATTGTATTATATTATATTATATTATATTATATTATATTGTATTATATTATATTATATTATATTGTATTATATTATATTATATTAGTTGCAGAAGAGACGAACGTTAGAGAAATAGGACGTCAATGTTTCATTGTGATCTCAAACTTTGCAAACAGCTCTAGAGGTCACATGATACTGGGCCACATGACAAAACGTCTCTTTATATAGATTTTGTGCTAAGAACCTACTCAAGGATTCGTTCCCCCTGAACAGATCAACAAAATTGCTTGTACAAAATAAGCCGATTTAAAAAGATTTTTGTTCAGCACTGTAAATAGGTCACAGAACGGAATTAACAAATCCACAGGTATCTTTACAAATGCATATCTCTTCACCTGTATTTTAGGCTGATAGTAAGGTGAAACACTTCAACTGCAGACTTGAATTCCTAAATTTTATTTAAGATTAAATTTTTAAAAACATTTTTTTATAAACTTGTTAGGTTTCAAATTTCTATTTATGAAAAGAATTTAATTTTCAAATATGTCAATATTTGTGTACACACAGAATTTGTTTTTACACTTCTACAAAGTAACCTAGAGATACCTCAGGACGGAATACTAAAAACTAAAGTGGCATTAATATGTATAAAGCTTGAATCTGTAACCTACCAGTACAAAAATACAATTTGATGAAAGATTTATTTCCACTTCATTATATATAAATACGTGGCAGGGCAAGTATTCCGTATGAGAGACGAACGTATGCCAAAAGCAGTCTTTTTTGGTGAGCTAAAAGGTGGTCGACCTAACAGAGGCGCACCACGGACACGCTTCAAAGACCAGCTTAGGCGTCAACTTTCCTTGGCTGACATATACAAGAGAGCACCTGGCTGCATGCGGCGTCGGAACGAGACAGCTGGAGGTCACTCACGAAGGGCGCGGGATACACATTTGAGACCAAAAGAAAATCTGCTGCCGAGGACAAACGCAGACGATGAAAATAAAATCTAAATCGACCACCTGCGGACAATGGTTATGCTTGCCCTGGATGTGGCAAAATATGCAGGTCACAGCTCGGGCTGCGCAGTTAGGGGAAATACTGTATTCCTCATTAATCTTCGGACTCGAAGACAAGCCTTATTGTTATTATATATAAAACTAAATTAATTAATTACCATTAATTAATTGACCGACTGGTTAATTTTTTGAGTCGTTAATGTGTCGTTAATGTGTTGTCATCGACAATGAAGGATAACGCTGAAACTTCAACTTGCCCCGAGACTGGAAAGTGGGAGAAGTAAGGTGTTCAAGATTTGTACCAGACAGACAGACAGAGTGCGCTGAAGTAAGCTTGGTAAAACACAATACAATGAGACCATGTATAAACCACTTCCTCTGTCAGGTATTAGAAAAAAACAACAACCACAAACGAGGAATGAATACGATAATTCTTTGTTGAAATAACGTCTGTATGTGATAAGATAAGATAAGATTTATCCTATTGAATTATTTATCAATACGTATACTCCATAGTAACATATGCTATTGCCATACACATGCTTTAATACTCTTTTCCTCAAGAATACACAAAGAAAAACATATTTCTCCATATGAAATATATTTTTAAATAATTTAAAATTGATTAATGATAAGACTCCAATAACTGCAAAAAGTTCTCAGCTTTCGATGATTAGAGCCTAAAAAGTTCATTCACTCTAACTAAATGTATCTAGATAAGTCTCAGTAACGTATACCTCTTCCGTTATAGTGTAAAAGAAAACCTTGATACTTAATTAATATTAACTGCATTTCAAACTGTCATATTCGTATACGATTATTCTGTTCCAGTCTACTATCATAAACGTTCTCATGATTTAGTGTTGTAGTTACATATCTAGTAGGTGTGTGTTTTGAGTTTTTTGGCACATCGGCACACTTTAGGCCATGTACTAAGGCAATGTGGAATTGGTTTAGATCCAGATGTTGAAAACAATTCAATTTTATATATCGCTCGAAGACTCCTAGACTTAAAGAAAGGGAAAAAAATCTTCATACTTCTGACGCAAATTGTGTGCATCTCACAAAGTGTACTAATGTTTCGTTTCATCTAAAAAAGGAGAACTAAAAACTATGAATAGGACATTCAACAAGGAAACAAATCTATACCTTGCAAGATGGCTACCGTAGTAATGCAAATATTGGAGTGGCATTCTGAAAGAAAGAGGAAACTGGTGATACCGAAAGTAGGAAGTACCAAGAACTCTTTGAGGATGCCGGGAAGAGATGGCATGTCCAGCAGAGATGAAATTAACAGTCCGAGTCTACTGACGATTGTGCTAGTGGCTAAATGCTCCTCCAGAGGACAAGGAATTTAGTCAAATAAAATTCAGCCCCCACGGCGCTGTTTTAAACAAGTTACTCATAATAAAATGTCCCATCATGGATGCTATGACAAATGATGATTGTCCGCGCTTGTACATTACCCTACATCCCCACCCCCTCCGTAAGATAGCACTATAAAATAGGCATGTGACTATCTTAGCAGCTTTAAGGTTGAACGAATAGATTAGTCGTTAAACCCGCTTTCTTTGAGTATCTCCATTAGATTAGTCGTTAAACCCGCTTTGAGTATCTCCTTTAACAGAAGTACTACAACTCGTAGCTTTTAAAAACAAAAAATTACCCCCCCCCCCCCGATTTAGTTATAAGAAAACAAAAGCATGAATACAACATGTTGACTTCTAGTTACCGGATAAACACATCACATCCTTTAAGCTTTCACTTATGACAAACGAGACCAAACCAAAATCCGCTGCCGAGGACAGACGTAGACGGCGAAAAGAAAATCTTCATCGACCACCTGCGGACAATGGTTATGCTAGCCCTGGTTGTGGCAACATATGTAGGTCACAGTTGGAGCTGTGTAGCCACGGACTCGACGACAAGCATTATTATTATTATTATAACAAATATGGTAAAAACACAAACAACAACAACAACTAGATATTGTATCATGTTAAACTAATAAATCTAGAATAAGAAAAAAAACTTGCTAAGAACGGTGTTAAAAATGAATGAAAAGAAATCAGATCTGCGTCCCCCTGGGACAGTTGGTGAGATCCAATGTCTGGATCCTATCCACTAGTTAACTCGTTCTCTCCGTAATTATTTACCACATTCTGGTGGAATCAACGCTGGTATCGTCAGTTAGGAGAGAAAGAGTTAAGTCTAGTTTGTAGTTTGAGTCCTAGCACGTTATGTCGCTATTAGTAAAGGAAGAGTTCGTTGATAAGCTATCTTGTTTCTTTGCCAATCTCCTCTTCCTACTGTTATGTAATTCAAACATGCACTATGTCAATAGTAATGTGCAGATAATAAAGGATCTTAAAATGTGTGTGCGTGGTTATGGGGTCACGGCCTAAATGAAAATGGTTCTAGTAAAATACAGCAACAGCAAGTACAAATCAATCAAGCAATGATCGATACAAGTCAGCCACTGATTGATGTGATATTCACTTGGGAGTGGGATTTAGTCAAATGTTAAGAAATATCCGCTTTATGCCCATCCTATGTTGACTTATGGAGAATAAAAAAGAATAAACGAAGTTTTTTTTTTAGTTTCGGGGTGGAGCATTCTGGGAACGGTATGAATTTAGGTCATTGGGTCTTGCACACTTTACAAGGTAAAAAAGTTCACCTTCTACTCTCGCCAGAAGTGAACTAGAGTCCTACAAACAAGGGAATGGAGAGAGAGAGTGCTTATGTACATACTATAGAAATAGATTGCAGAGTCACCGCATGCACGGGCTATAGACCACCGCCGCCATACCCTGCCACCTTGCAGCAGGTTTGAATCAGGTCTTTAGTAGCGCTACCGTATCTGATGAAGTGAGGATATCACATGGGCAAGGCAAAAGTGAGATCGAATACATTTGGAAAGAACATGACAAAAAAGAATGTCAATGTAATAATGAATAATTAATATTTATTAAAAGATAGAATATTGGTTTAAGAATAAAGATTGGCCTCTGATTTAATTTAGGCGCACCAGACAAAGACCTGAAGTTATTCATCTATTTGATACAGAAAAAAAATGTAAAGATGTGAGATAACCTGAAAACACTACAAAGTGGTTCTCTCATAAACACACACACACACAAACACCAAACAAACAAACACCAAATGTGAGCATTTAGTACTACCTCCAATTTAAGCTATTTACATAGAAAAATTGTAGACATTTTTTTTTTTGACTAATTTGTTACGTATCTGCTTTTAATTGGACGCAAAATAATTTTAATAAATACAATTAACCTGAACATGTAACATTCTATAAATAAAATGAAAATAAGTCGATAAAAATGCACATCGACTGTCTTTAGCAAACTTCCATTTTATAGACCTAGATTGATATGACCTGTAAATCTATTATCTAGACTGAATGTATGCATGTGTTGCCGCCAAAGACCCACCATTTTGTTTTGAATCTATATATATTCTCATCTGGCAACATGATTAAATGACAGGTGAAATGAAATCAGCAGCTACTGACGACACACACCTGGCACAGAAGTTCAAATATCGGTCAAGTTTCTGTGTCAACAGACATTCTGCCATTCTCAAACGATCAGGACACACGCACAACGCTCGCTCTGAAATCTGTATTGGCTGACTGGCTGATAATTCTTTTACAATTAACATTAATCAATTATAACAAAAAAAAAAAAAATAAATAGGAAAGTCTACTGCCATCCTGTCCCTTCACATTCATAACATGTATTTTTCTTTTAAAGATAAAGGTCACATGACTTAAGTTTGCTAAGATTCTCGATCTTTTTCTGACGTGTAAAAAAAAAGTAAAAAAAATCACCGAATATACAATGAAATGGGGAGAATCTAGGTCAGACTAGATCTAGTACTTAAAAGGAGCTTTAGTGAAACCAATCTGTTCAAGCGAGAGTGAGAGACAGTAAGAAGGAAGGCAAATATACTTACTTTTTTTTTCGAATCGCAGGCAATGTCTTTATATTAAGAAGAAAAAACAAAACTATGTCCTCTGGATAGTGGGGTGGTGAAATGTGGAATCTCAAAGAAAATAAATACACGAATAGACAGCAGAATAAAGGAATCCCAAGCATGTCACTACAGCTCAGGATGTGAATATTTTAGTCTATTAATTTCTTGGTTAACCCAAAACCCACATTTGAGACTACAAAAGAAAATCCGTTGCCGAGGACAGACACAGACGGCGAAAAGAGAATCTTAATCGACCACCGGCTGACAATAGTTATGCTTGCGTTGGATATCACAATATATGCAGCTGGGGCAGCACTGACGGATCCAGGGGGGGGGGGGGCGGTAGGGGCGATCGCCCCCCCCCACTCGGCCGACACCCCCCCCCCCGAAGGGTGGGGGGCGGAAGAACTTTAGTATTGGATTCACACAATTTGTATACGAATTTATTACTTATGTTAAAAATATATACTAATTATTTATATTTCAACCTATTTTTAGAATATTTCGCCCCCCCCCTCTAGTATGTTGGCTGATTTGGTGGGGTCGGGAGGGGGCGATGGTATCAATCCCGCCCCCCCCCCTACACTTTCTAGTGGGGGGGGGCGGTCAAATTTATTTGTAGAAATCACAGCTTGCTAACAAAATCAATTAAATATCTATATCATTAAAACTTGTTATTGATATTTTAACCGATCTTTTTATTATGTCGCTCCCTGTTTGCCGATTTGTGTGTGTGTGGGGGGGGGACGAATACCTCTACTGCACTTCCCACCTAAACCCTTTGAGTGGGGGGGGGCGGTCTAAAGTGTAAAGGGGGGGGGCGGTCAAATTTATTTGTAGAAATCACAGCTTGCTAACAAAATCAATTAAATATCTATATCATTAAAACTTCTTATTGATATTTTAACCGATCTTTTTATTATGTCGTTCCCTGTTTGCCGATTCGCCCCGAATTCCATTGATGAATAATGAGCTGTAGATGTCAGGAGAATACGTTTTTGCAGTGAAAAAAGCAAGATAACGCTTTTGGCGTCGGGGCTTCGCCCCTAACTCCACAAGAGAACCTTATAGCGCTGCCGCGTTTGTTTTGTTTTTCGCCGAAGATTGAAAAATGCTGCTTTTTTATATATATTTGTTTGTGTATGTTTGTGTGTGTGTGTATATTAAATATATATATATATATATATATATATATATATATATATATATATAATATATATATATGTATGTGTGTGTTTGTGTGTGTGTGTGTTGTACGCACGTTTATGCGTAGGGTTAGGGTTTACTGGGCGTTAGGGAAAAAAAATCGCCCCCCCCCCAGTCCAAAGTTCTGGATCCGCTAGTGTGCTGGGGCTGCGTATCCACGGACTCGAAGACAAACCTTATATAGATATATATAACCCACAATAGTAATACAATTAATTGACGCATTTGGTTATATATCTGCAAAACTTTGCACCACGAATGTATAACAAAAAAATAGGGCAGTGGAGGTAAGCTAATCTGCTTTGCATACGAATATTTGCAACGATCTCTCCTGCTATTGACAGAACTGTGATGCTTCGATAGTTGTACCAGTCAGACTTGTAGTCCTGTTTAAGGATATTAGTACGGCATCTCCAAGATCAGGTTAGAACCCTTTTAACTAGCCAAAACTTGCCCACGGACAAAAAAAAAAGTAAAAAAGCTACATAAATGCTAATTCTACAAGAACTAATGTAAAAACAACAATGCAGTACTTATAAGAACATTTTTTTTATATAGAGAGATCTATACGCCTTATTTAAAATAAAAAAATTAAATAAAAATTAATGTCAGGATGAAAAAGATTGTATGAATCTCAACTAGCACACATTTCAAGTCGGTTTCTTTCATTTTTGATGAGGCTCAATACGACAATAAATCCATGTTGTATCAAATAAGAAAACAGGAAAGCAGTCAACAACTTTTTCAAAATGACCCATAATTCAGGATATACATTTGGAATATGTTTTTGTAACGAGACTGTGTGGTCTCCCTTATTCAAACATTGGTTTCAGGTTCTCATTTGTGCCTATTTCAATAAGCTGCCCCTGCATTAGAATGGAGTTATCTGTGATTTTGATCTGAGTTTGTGCACGCAAAAAAGGGGTTGAATACCCAGTTGGAAATACACAAGTGAAGAATGTTTTCAAATCTTATTTTTAGGCCGTCATAGAATAATACGATGGGAGAGTTGATTAGTATTCCAATTATACTATCGGATAAACTGGCTCTTAGCCAAGTTGTTTTAATTGAATACAATTTTCTTCTTTCTGCGGACCACTTTCGGTAGTCAGGGGTTTGCGGACCACAGTTTGAGAAACGCTGATGTAGAACTACGCGTATTTCCCTGTATAGAGAGAACAGGACCTTTTCAGTCTTTCTGGTGACCACTTTCGGTCGTCAGTGGTCTGCGGACCACAGTTTGAGAAACGCTGATCTAGAACTACGCGTATTTCCCTGTATAGAGAGAATAAGGCCTTTTCAGTCTTTCTGGTATGACAACAACTCTTGATTTTTTAAATGTCCACAGGAAGGCCATTAGCGCCAGGTGCTTTATATCTTTTAACCAACTCTATTGTAGACTAGGTGCTGAGAGCCAATATGGCTTTAGAGCTGATACAAGTAGATCCAACATGATATTAGTTTGGCGACAATTACAAAAAAATGCATAAAGCAGAACCTCGATCTATCTACATTTAAGGATCTAACCAAAGCTTTCGACACTGTCAGTGTCGAAGATTTATGGAGAACTTTGTGCAAGCTAGGATGCCCTCCTAGGATTCTAATAAAAGTTTAATGTGTTCATTTTGTGTGTGTGTGTGTATTTGGTATGTAGTGTCATTAAGTCTCGTGACGGGAGTGAATTTTCATTTCATTCTTTTGTGACAAGTTCTCTTGTGTAGCCTGCTCTACCAAGCACTTTAACCATCAGTTGGGTGAACACCACTAAATATATTCACACAACTCTTTCCTACATAAAACCACATTCCCTCTTACCTTGGACGTATAGCCCTAGAGACGTCTCTTGGTCTTATGCATACTTAAGTCGTAAACTTGCCTGGCAGTCTGGTGCCTGGCCATGTTCGTCCAATTCTTCATGGTTCATTGGATGTTTACTTAAAGAAACCATTCAGACGATTGTTTACAAAGAGAAATGTCTAAAACCATCCATCAAACTCCTCGCTTATATTGACTTTTTCAAAAATGAAAAAGAAAAAGCAGATAAGAGAAAGACTTGATTAAATGAGTTGAAGTAAATCTGTTTCAATAAGATTGGTATCTTGACCCGATTACACAATCACGCTCTGTGAGGACTTTCACGCGTCCACAAATAACATTGGTTGTATTGAAGTTTTTAATTTATGGCGGGAAACTCAAACTAGCTATTTGGTATATCCAGTGTACAGAGTGCTTGGCGTGTGCATTATTCTGTGTATTTTTTGAGCGCTGCAGAATCTAATTATCTAAGCTCTTCAATTTGTACTCAATATAGCGACCTTGACATTGTTTAGTTGATGGTAAACTCCCCACTACTGCTGCCACATTAGATGTGCTGTAATGGAACAATAGAAGTGAACAAGTTTGGCAACAGATCTAAAACTGGTCTAGTTAAGGTTAGGGAAGGAGAAGTTCATTGCAAGGCAATGAAGGAAAGACGAAAGTGGAATTGACTATGTGGAGAAATTTTTCACTCTAATTTTATCGGAATTTAAAAATTCTCTTACATAATTAAAATATATATTTCATGACTGGTGTCAGTTTCAATGATTAAAAACTGTTGTTACGGAGCTAAAAAAACAACACAATAAGAAATTCAGGAATAAGTGATGAGAATATAAATCCTACCACGGATGCAAATGCAAAACTTGATTCCACTCAATTATATTTAAATTAGTCTGACTTTCGACTTACTGAGATACCGGAATGAAATTTAATGCTTTATTTATGTATTATGTGTTATGTTGTATCAAATATTTTAGTCAGCGTATTTATTAGACCTTATTTGTCCACATTATCAATCAATCAAAAAATGGCTAGAAATGTTTTGTGGAGTTATAATACAGTAACTGGAAAGGTGGCATAGGACGTAACTTTAAAAAGTTCGAAACTGAATCCTTTTAAATAGGTTTATTTTTCATTCCTATAGTCTAGTTCAGCTCACTAAATATGTTAAAAACTGGGATAAAAAAAAAGAGAGACTAAACGAATCTAAATATGAACTAAAACAAATCCATAAAATTGTTCAATTTAAATTTACTCTTTCTGTAATGGGACCTGCGTAGCAGGAACAATATGAACAATTTTTATCTGGGAAACTTTTCTTTGAAGCTTGAATCTCTTGAACTAGTTCACCAATAGCATGCCAACAAGATTGGTCTGACAAGTACAAGACTATCAACTACACATTTGTAGTCAGCTCTTCTGTAAACAAAGTAACGCCAAGTACAAGGAATATACATATTCATAAGAGTTAAATACGCATTTAGTGTCCCACTGATAAAAACTATATGGATGAAGACTTCGAGGGAGTGCTACCTATCCAACAGAGGGATGAGAACTCTCACATGACTGTAACAGGAAACAAAGGAACAAGGACAATGAACACTATCTGAACAATGTTGACTTTGCTCCTTGAGACTATGAAACTTGCGTGTGTGTTTTGGGCAAAGTAATCCTCTTCAGCTATTCAATACAAAATGGTCATCTATCTTCCATGGGTAGTATTTCCTCACACACTGTTAGGACTAGATGGACTTTGAGCAATCACTTCTTACGCACAGTACTTTGCTCACAGGAATACCACAAATTTTGCTCAGACAATTTACTCCATGGCTTTATACTTTATGGGATTAATTAGTACGAAGGCCAAACTAAAGATTTGATTAGAAATGAGGCTTTTGTTTTTCAATATGTGCTAGGGGCAATCAAGTTTGCTACTTTATCACTTCACTTGGCTAAAACAAGTGGTTCTAAAACTGTGGTCCACGAGCCCCCAGAAGTCCGCGAGACGGCCGAAGGGGTCCGTAGAAAGATGAAAAATTAAATACAATTAAATGGAACTTCTTCGATAAAGGCCTTTTTCCCGATAGGATAATTTGAATATTAATCAACACGCCCCTCCCTTCAGCCTAATATGTCTATTACGTACTATTCTATGACGACCTAAATCAAAGATTGAAAATATTCTTCACTTCGATATTTCCGATTGGGTATTCGGCCCTTTTTCGTCTCGACAAACGCAGGTCCCAATCACAGATGAATTAATACTAAAGCTAGGTTTACAATCCTTAGCGTGTCTTTCTAAAATAGTCTTTTCTTTTTACAAACTATTTTCTACTTGCCCCTATCTCTTATTCTTCCTGGTACTTCCTTCATCACAGTCTCACTTTCTATCTGGTACTTCCTTCATCAAAGTCTCTCTTTCTATCTGGCACTTACTTCCTCAAAGTCTCTCTTTCTATCTGGTACGTACTTCATCACAGTCTCACTTTCTATCTGGTACTTCCTTCATCAAAGTCTCTTTTTCTATCTGGCACTTCCTTCGACAAAGTCTCTTTTTCTATCTGGTACATACTTCCTCAAAGTCTCACTTTCTATCTGGTGCTTCCTTCATCACAGTCTCACTTTCTATCTGGTGCTTTCTTCATCACAGTCTCACTTTCTCCCTGGTGCTTTCTTCATCACAGTCTCACTTTCTCCCTGGTGCTTCCTTCATCACAGTCTCACTTTCTATCTGGTGCTTTCTTCATCACAGTCTCACTTTCTCCCTGGTGCTTCCATCATCACAGTCTCACTTTCTCCATGGTGCTTCCTTCATCACAGTCTCACTTTCTCCCTGGTGTTTCTTCATCACAGTCTCACTTTCTATCTGGTGCTTTCTTCATCACAGTCTCACTTTCTCCCTGGTGCTTTCTTCATCACAGTCTCACTTTCTCCCTGGTGCTTCCTTCATCACAGTCTCACTTTCTATCTGGTGCTTTCTTCATCACAGTCTCACTTTCTCCCTGGTGCTTCCATCATCACAGTCTCACTTTCTCCATGGTGCTTCCTTCATCACAGTCTCACTTTCTCCCTGGTGTTTCTTCATCACAGTCTCACTTTCTATCTGGTGCTTTCTTCATCACAGTCTCACTTTCTCCCTGGTGCTTTCTTCATCACAGTCTCACTTTCTCCCTGGTGCTTCCTTCATCACAGTCTCACTTTCTATCTGGTGCTTTCTTCATCACAGTCTCACTTTCTCCCTGGTGCTTCCTTCATCACAGTCTCACTTTCTATCTGGTGTTTTCTTCATCACAGTCTCACTTTCTGCCTGGTGCTTCCTTCATCACAGTCTCACTTTCTCCCTGGTGCTTCCTTCATCACAGTCTCACTTTCTCCCTGGTGCTTCCTTCATCACAGTCTCACTTTCTCCCTGGTGCTTCCTTCATCACAGTCTCACTTTCTGCCTGGTGCTTCCATCATCACAGTCTCACTTTCTCCCTGGTGCTTCCTTCATCACAGTCTCACTTTCTCCCTGGTGCTTCCTTCATCACAGTCTCACTTTCTCCCTGGTGTTTCTTCATCACAGTCTCACTTTCTCCCTGGTGCTTCCTTCATCACAGTCTCACTTTCTCCCTGGTGTTTCTTCATCACAGTCTCACTTTCTCCCTGGTGCTTCCTTCATTACAGTCTCACTTTCTCCCTGGTGCTTCCTTCATCACAGTCTAACTTTCTCCCTGGTGCTTCCTTCATCACAGTCTCACTTTCTCCCTGGTGCTTCCTTCATCACAGTCTCACTTTCTCCCTGGTGCTTCCTTCATCACAGTCTCACTTTCTCCCTGGTGCTTCCTTCATCACAGTCTCACTTTCTCCCTGGTGCTTCCTTCATCACAGTCTCACTTTCTCCCTGGTGCTTCCTTCATCACAGTCTCACTTTTTCCCTGGTGCTTCCTTCATCACAGTCTCACTTTCTCCCTGGTGCTTCCATCATCACAGTCTCACTTTCTCCCTGGTGCTTCCATCATCACAGTCTCACTTTCTCCCTGGTGCTTCCTTCATCACAGTCTCACTTTCTCCCTGGTGCTACCTTCATCACAGTCTCACTTTCTCCCTGGTGCTTCCATCATCACAGTCTCACTTTCTCCCTGGTGCTTCCATCATCACAGTCTCACTTTCTCCCTGGTACTTCCATCATCACAATCTCACTTTCTCCCTGGTGCTTCCATCATCACAGTCTCACTTTCTCCCTGGTGCTTCCATCATCACAGTCTCACTTTCTCCCTGGTGCTTCCATCATCACAGTCTCACTTTCTCCCTGGTGCTTTCTTCATCACAGTCTCACTTTCTCCCTGGTACTTTCTTCATCACAGTCTCACTTTCTCCCTGGTGCTTCCTTCATCACAGTCTCACTTTCTATCTGGTGCTTCCTTCATCACAGTCTCACTTTCTCCCTGGTGCTTCCTTCATCACAGTCTCACTTTCTATCTGGTGCTTTCTTCATCACAGTCTCACTTTCTCCCTGGTGTTTCTTCATCACAGTGTCACTTTCTCCCTGGTGCTTTCTTCATCACAGTCTCACTTTCTATCTGGTGCTTTCTTCATCACAGTCTCACTTTCTCCCTGGTGCTTCCTTCATCACAGTCTCACTTTCTATCTGGTGCTTTCTTCATCACAGTCTCACTTTCTCCCTGGTGCTTCCTTCATCACAGTCTCACTTTCTATCTGGTGCTTTCTTCATCACAGTCTCACTTTCTCCCTGGTGCTTCCTTCATCAAAGTCTCACTTTCTCCCTGGTGCTTCCTTCATCACAGTCTCACTTTCTCCCTGGTGCTTCCATCATCACAGTCTCACTTTCTCCCTGGTGCTTCCATCATCACAGTCTCACTTTCTCCCTGGTACTTCCTTCATCACAGTCTCACTTTCTCCCTGGTGCTTCCTTCATCACAGTCTCACTTTCTCCCTGGTGCTTCCTTCATCACAGTCTCACTTTCTATCTGGTGCTTCCTTCATCACAGTCTCACTTTCTCCCTGGTACTTCCTTCATCACAGTCTCACTTTCTCCCTGGTGCTTCCTACATCACAGTCTCACTTTATATCTGGTGCTTTCTTCATCACAGTCTCACTTTCTCCCTGGTGCTTCCTTCATCACAGTCTCACTTTCTATCTGGTGTTTTCTTCATCACAGTCTCACTTTCTGCCTGGTGCTTCCTTCATCACAGTCTCACTTTCTCCCTGGTGCTTCCTTCATCACAGTCTCACTTTCTATCTGGTGCTTCCTTCATCACAGTCTCACTTTCTCCCTGGTACTTCCATCATCACAGTCTCACTTTCTATCTAAATAAGAAATAATCAGACCATTCCTTCATACACATACTCTTCTTTTCACTTGAAACAACCTCATTCCACATTTAATTTTCGACAATATATTTGCATAAGCGCAACATAAAAAACTTTACCTTGAATCTTCCATGGATCAAATACGACTTTCAAAATAAACGTTTTTATTTCCATTGGTCTCAATAAGATCGTCTTTGTCAGGTAATGAATGTTAGAATCTAAGAGAACACAATGTTGTGTTTTTAAAAGGTACCGAAGCAGTGGCGTCACTAGGGTCGGTGTCAAACAGTGCGGTCCTCCCACCTACCTATGGCACCAGTGTATTAAAGTTCAATAATATTGTACTTCTCAAGAAAATGTTTCTGTTAATTAAAGTCAATTTTCATTGAGTATTTTCTAAATATATTAATTAAAAGCTAGAGTTTTAGATTATGATAATTTGTTTTTTTAAATTTTACGTGACATACTGATACTACCCTATAATATGATTGGTTGCAATTAGGGTTGGCTGAGTGTCCTGAACCACTATCTTGGTTTTATCGTTGTGCACGAAGTGGGTGCGGCGCTTTCATTTGAAATAGTAAGTTACTGAAGTTTGCATCTCGTGTGCACTGTTATTTTCACCCAAGATGCTATTTTGGGGATATTTCTTTCAGCTTACATATAATTATATTTTAGAATTCTATACATGGATCCTTCATTCTCAAAAGACAATGGATGAATTGTTGGTTTTATTTTCTTCATGAGTCTGTGTAGAGTCCGCTATGGGTAAACAAGGTATTGGTCAAACTTTGCCAGACTTCATAAAAGAGAATCTGCCTGATAAGCAGCTTTATGTCCTATCTGTGGGCTATGCAGCAATCTCGAGCCTTTCATTTTGTTTATGTCCTAACCTATGGGCTATGCAGCAATCTCGAGCCTTTCATTTTGTTTATGTTCTAACCTATGGGCTATGCAGCAATCTCGAGCCTTTCATTTTTGTTCTTTTTAAAGGATTTGGGCTTTCCCACCGATATGAAGATTTTTTTTACATCATAGCCCGCACTTCCCTCAAAATGGTGTGTGTGTGTGTGTGGGGGGGGGTGTTAGCAGCGGGCAGGGTTCGAACCTGGAACCATGTGGAAAGTGTTTCAGTTCTGAAGCAGCCGACATCTTCAAGTTGTCTACGTGTGGTAAATGACTTGGCGCCGCGATTTGGAGGCAGATGCCAAGCAGATGGGCAAGACATGGGGACAGTTGGAGTTACTCGCCCAGAACCGAGATGCCTTTAGGAAGCTGGTTGGTAGCCTATGTCCTAGAACCTGAGATGATGGTAAATGACTATTTTGTTTGTGTTTCGATTCTTAATAACAAAACAAAACAAGAAAATGAAGCTTTATGATAGTACGATTATTAGTTTCGAACCAGAACATTTAAAACGAAGAACCAGGCGCTAGAGCCTCCATGCTCTTGTCCTTTAGATTGTCTAGATGTAAATCTCTTAAGCAACTTAAATGTAACTTACAAGAAAACTGAGGTGACTTTAAATGAAATGTAACTTACAAGAAAACTGAGGTGACTTTAAATGAAATGTAACTTACAAGAAAACTGAGGTGACTTTAAATGAAATGTAACTTACAAGAAAACTGAGGTGACTTTAAATGAAATGTAACTTACAAGAAAACTGAGGTGACTTTAAATGAAATGTAACTTACAAGAAAACTGAGGTGACTTTAAGTGAAACTTACAAGAAAACTGAGGTGACTTTAAGTCCCTCGAGGTCCAGTTGAGTTTCTCAGTGTTGGGGTTCAGGTAAACGCCGAGAGTTGTCTCCCATACCTGAACTACTGCCAGGTTAATAAACAGTTCCTAGGCAACGAAAAACAAAAAAGCAAAATGCTAGCAGATAGATTTTTTTTTTAAATTAATGATTTATGTGTAAAACAAGACTATGCAAGAATCATTACTGAATGTGTCTTAATTACAAAAAATGTTTTTGTTCTGGTCAAAGAGAAATGATTTAGAGATAAATGATAGCTGCTGCTGGATTGCATGGGTTAAAACAAAAGTTTATAATAAAAAAAAAAAACTAGCGTCCTTTGCATCATTTCCACACATACACATGTACTCTCTCTCTCTCTCTTCCTCCCTCTTAAACACACCCACACATGTACTCTCTCTTTCTTTCTCTCTCCGTCTCTCTCACACACACACACCCTCTATTTTAACCCTCGTAAGACTTAACTCACATCTAGTGAGAACATTACAGCTTCAGACAAGACGGGGTGCTCGTCTACTTCGTAAATGTGCTCCAGCCGTAACAGGAACAGGTGAGGAGACTCTTGGGAGAAATAGTCCAGTGTCACTACGTGGATGTTGTCAGGGAGTGGACCAACTAGAAAGGATTGCTGTAGAGAGTTAAAGATTGGTGCATATGTTACATATATAAAGGGAGCGTTAGGGACCAGCTTTACTAAGAGAGTAGATGGTGAATACAAATAGCGAAATAATAAGCAGTCCTGACTAGGACACGAACCATGGATACTCCGAGTCCACAACTTCACCTAGCGGCAACGCAGTAGGAGTAGAACAAGCTATTCGATTAGTCAGATCCCCCCCCCCCCCCAAAAAAAAAAAGTCAGTAGTGTTTCGCCATCCCGCACTTTGTCATCCAGAAGCCAATGGCCACATAACCCAACAGTTCTACATGCCTTTACCTACAGATATAGTAGAGCCGACACAAGCAGCAGTTGAGCGTTTATTAAATAAGGTTTTCATTAGACAAACAATAGCTTTATTATAATTGCATATCTCTCAACAGAAGCATCAGACAACATATCATCATCATCTGTCCCTTATTTTTTGTCGTAGGGTGCTGTGACAGTTCGCTTAATTAAAGTTCTCCATTTTTCCCGGTCAGTAACTGTTCTTAGCAGGATATCAAGAGAGTCTATTAAATTGTCCAGCCAGATTTTCTTTAGACGACCCCTTCTTCATGCTCCCACCACTGTACCTTGACGGAGGACTTTTGAGTCACTTTTGACAGTGAATCATGTCATACAATAGAACCAAATCAAAGGAAATATGTATTGAAGGAAATCAGTCAAAATATATACGGAATAGTACAGGTTGTAGGGATAGTCCATCTCATCTACACTTTCATTATTTATAAAATTGAAATAACTCTAGTAAACATTCTTGTATTCCTTTGTCTTATTCAACAGTCGCACTCATTTTGTTTCATCCCATATTTTGTCTCTTTCAATGGCAAGTTTCTCTGAGAATTCTGACAGGAACTCTATGAAAGAATGCATGCGTTTCTTAGCTAATAGTTTTATATTTTATGTCTTTCGGTCTGTCAGGTACGCTATTGGGGATTTTCACGATAAGCTTAGCAAGTTCAAACACGCTCAATTGACCTTGAAATCGCCAACTACATAAAAGTTACGAAGAGAAAAGCTTAAAAACTTTTGATTCTGCGGGTCTGCAGCGTGCTTAATCGTAAACATACATATTTTTACAACACATAGTTTATCAACGCCTTTTTATTATATTGTACACCGAATACTCCAAGAAGCTTGCTAACTATAGATTTTTCTCCATGTACCAAAATCTCCAATATATGCAAAAAATCAAAATCGCTATTGAAAAAAGGATTCCACCATCGAGTGTATTGCGTTTTTAATAATTCCAAAATCCTTTTAGTAACACCAACTGTTGATCTTCTGAAAAATACAAATCTTTTTGTTTCTTCAAGTTAAAGATAAAAACTGTTTTTACATACAAAACGCCATTTTTAAAACAAGATTAGAAGATACTACTACATAAGGGCTGGGGTTTGTTGGGGTACAAATAAATTAAGTCTTCTATTAGATGTATACACATACTCATAGAAAACACTTTAAAAATGTTTATATGCATTCGTCGTTTCAACAGCTACTTACGATTATTTGAAATATCATTTCTAAAACTATGTAATAATAATAACCATAATTTTATTTATAAAGCGCTCTTAACAAACAAAATGTAGTCTGAAGACGCCTTAATAACATTACAAACACAAACACGGGACAAACTAATCTAAAAAAAATTTCAACAGGTAGGTCTTAATGTTCATCTTGAAAGTAGTGTGGCAGGTTGTCTGTCTGAGATCAATGGGGAGTGAGCATATAGATATTAACTACAGCCAGGTATAACAGCTCTTCAAAACAAGGCTTAAAGGACAGCTTGTTTTAACCCACATCTTTTCTATAATTTGCTATCTTTTTGTGTGTTGCGTTATTTGTGAGTACCTCTGACCCATTGTTGTATCTTTTTTTTCCCTATATCGCCACAAAGTGGCAATTTGGAGTCAGGAGTTTTCCTTCTCCTAGATGGGCTGCCATTATTAAAGCTGGCGTGTCCCATCAACACTAAGCTAAACTGCTCCGCCTTTCATCCCATCTCCTGTCAGTTTGTAAGAACATGTTCCGCCGATTTATGAGAAAGTCACAGGTTAAGGTCATTCTTGTAAACTTTTGACATCAATGAAAAGGGTTAAAACGGTGACCAAAGTGACCTTGTTCATGTAGGGGTTCCACCAGCAAGTGTGCAAAAGTAGCAGTCCAAGCAGATATTAACCACAAAACTATCGAAAGGAAAGGTCAACTTACAAATGTAAAATTAAAACTAGGGTCCATGTGTGGTCCACTGTCCATGAGATAGAGAGTTCTGTTCACTGGAGCGACATTGGGCAGTCTTATCTTAAAGGCCGAGTCCAGCTTAGAGCCTGGAGACACGGGAGTAAACATGACCGTGGGCTCGAGTTGTTTCACTTTGGATAAATGTTTGATCATCCCAGCTGACCTTTCGATTGTGTCCAGACATACAAAGTGTTTCCCTTGTGAAATATGGATGAAAAAAATCAACAACAAAACAATCAAAATGTCTGTCCGTAATTATGAAATTTCACAACTAGGCCTCCCTGATATCTTTCCAGTAAATACTTAGTTGATACTTAACTTGTAAGGGATTTTGAAATGGTGGAATGATCTCAGCAACTATATTAAAATAGCACTAGAGGAGAGGTGATAGCGATTGAGTTTCATGTCGAGAGCAGTGGATGACTGCCGCTCCAGAAATGGCTTGATTAGTCACACTAGATTCTGCCCAGTGTCTCAAGACGAAACCGGAACCAGTGACTCATCTATTGTCTTTCGAGTCAGAAGAAGCTATGGTGTTTATGTATATAATTTATGTATATATACATAAACACAATGGCTTCTTCTGTTGATATATATATATATATATATATATATATATATATATATATATATATATATATATATATATATATATGGCTGCAGGAACTGGCGACTGAATCATTTGATTGGTTACTTAAAAGCGTCTGTCGTGAAAGTCTATTTCACTTATAAATAAGGAATTGTACGAGTCTGAAGCGAAAGGGTGAGTGCCCAAATGCAATCTACATATTTAGTAACATTTGAGGAATGCAAAGTAAGTTTCACTATAGAGTAACTGACCTGTATAAATAACGCCTTGATTGTCCCTTCCCAGTTCATTCAGTGGCTCCTCAACACCGAAGTTATCATCAGTAAATGTTCGCCGATGTACCTACAAGAATCAAACAGTCAACCTCTTGGCAAAACGTACTTTTATTATTCATCACTTTGTGAAACAATGGTGTCATAACTTCCAAAGTCTTTGTCACTGAACAGACACGACTTGTTTGAACGGTAAAAGACTCCGAAATGTGAATTATTTTTAACGTCACTCTCAGAACTTAGTAAAAAATTGTTACATCATTTACTATTCAACAAGAAGCCAGTTTCAAGACATTAGCACCAGGTTTACTATTAACAATAACATTAACACCAGGTTTACAATGGACAACAATAATGAACAGGCAAGTTTACAATTAACAACAGCAAAAACAATATTACACACCAAAAACACCAATAGTAACAAATACAACACAAACATTATCAGTCATTACTAAGCACCAATAACAACTACACTACCTGCAACAAACAATGAACAACACAAACACCAACCCAAGCTAAAGATATATAACAATAAGACGAAATTAAGATTTCTGTAAATAATTTTCTTAATATTTACTGCAGTTTTAACCCATTTCGCTTGTTATTTTACGCCAATAATAGATTCATTGTATTCATTCAGTAGTTTTAAATGATCTCTAGGGCTCTTTAAAAAGACATTGTTTGCCCTCCTCCCCCCCCTCTCTCTCTCTCTCTCCCAAGACAAAGTCCAAACGTCAGTGAGAGTACTCTGTACTTGAAAGAGGGTGTCATTGGGTGGACTCATTCACACATGTTCCTTCAGGATTGACGATTTTTTCCTTCTATGATCTTTCCAGTCTGCCGCAGGACGTCTGGAGATTGCTGTGAGCTGGGTTTGAACACGGGACCATCGAGACGACAGTCCAGAGCGCATACCACTCGACCAGGAAGCCATCTGTCCTTGACAACTTCGCTATTCGATGTGCAGTAAGAAGCAGACAACTGGATCACTACGGAAAGTGGCATTTACTTCTCAAGAGAAGATCTTAACCTTTTGAAACTTCGCATGTAGGCCTAACTAAAGAGGCCAATCTTTGGTAACTTAATACAAAGCTGCGGTTACTGGTTGGACATATGTAATCACTACTGGCTGTTTACTTTCAACCTTCTATCTACTTCTGATGTGTACAGTATCAGACTGTCTGAAAATGTCGGACCTAATTACCATGAGTTCGATCTGTCCAGAGTTGAGACTGCTACCACCTTGACATCTGTCTGGCAGGATTGTTAGTTGTAAATCGTTTTGATGGTCCTGAAATAAGCGTAGTGGTAACAATTTAGGGACTAGTTTGAATGAAACTCAATGAATCTTATTCCATAATTTTGAATAGTTGCTATAAATTAGTCCAAATAAAACGCCATAATGTTATGCAATGAAATACTCAAAGAAAGAAACTGAAAACGTTTTATCAATGTGGAACACTTCAAATCTGATTACAGAAGTTTATTGTAACAAAATTGTTATATATTTTTTAAAATAAAGTATAGATTGTCTTTCTATCTTATGAGTTAATCTAATCGAGCATGCCGATTAAAGACTTTAACTTTGATTGGTCATGCAACAATTTTCATGCTCTAATAGCACCAGGGAAAATGAGCACTTGTATGAATTAGTCCTAGCTTATGGAATAAGAAATGTGCTTTTATCTTTGTGTCTTTCTAACTCTAAATAGAAACTTAGCTCAGCTCACTAAGTGTACATATACCATGGATTAGTTTGACAGACTTAATGTTATATCCTATAAATAATTCACCAAACATCGTCTAGGAAGTAATTAAAATATGTCAGGGCTTTTTTTTTAACCAAAGAAATGTATTTATTAGACGAATTAAAAATGTTTTAATGTAACCCCTCCGCGTCATCGCAACTCTTAGTATGTCTAATTCATTCTTTTGGAGGACATGACCCGCGACGCTCTGTATCTGACTCCTAAAATACGCCTCAGCCATTTCTGTTGAGCCACATTTTGTCTTTTCTCAATTCTGGCAGATGACTTCCATGTCTCACATGCATTTGTTGCTGTTGGTATCACGACTGTGTTAAGCAGATGGATTTTTGTCTCAAGTCCAATAGTTTGGCATGCCCAAGTAGTCCACAACCTCTGGGAAACGCTCCCTGCCTTTCCTATTCGACATGCTACATCATGGCAAGCTTCCCCTTCTTTTGCTAGGACGCATGTAAGTAAACTTATCCAACTCTTCAAGATCAGACTCGTCAAGTCTGGTGGGGGAACAATGTTTGTTTGATCCATATCTTTGGTGCCTCTCTATTTAGGCTCTCCGTTATTTCTTGTACATTTCTTGTGTCTTTTTACTTGTAGACTCAAGTAGTGCAACGTTGTCAGCGAAGTTTAAGTCTGTCATTCGATGCTGTTCACGCCATGGAATAAAGAAGGCAGTCTGATTCATTGCTGTCCTCATTATGTAGTCGACGGCTAGAGAGAAGAGAAAGGGAGACAACATGCACACCTGTCTCCCACCTGTCTCACACCTGTCTTTCTGTTTTAATGAAGCAGCTAGATTGACAGTCGTAGGATCAAACTTGACCAAGACAAAATGTTAATTATGAAATAATACAACAATAAATGAAATTAAAGAAAAAGAAAAGGATTTCAAAAATTGTAAATTGTGTCAATCAACTGACTTGAATGTAGATGCTGCTTGTTACTGGGTAGTAATTACTTGAGACTGTATCTTGTCGAAGTCTATCTATCAATGTTCTATTGTATCGTCTGGTGAGTACAATCAAAATATATAACCATAACCGAATGATGGGTTGTGACAGGACCATAACATAACAGAATGATGGGTTGTGACAGGACCATAACATAACAGAATGATGGGATGCGACAGGACCATAACATAACCGAATGATGGGCTGCGAAAGGACCATAACATAACCGAATGATGAATTATCTAATCTTTGCCAGAACTGGCATTAGGCAATTGAGGCCCTAGGAGAATTGAATTTGGTGGCCCCAAATAAAACAGAAAAATTAAAATAAACACCATACAATAAAGTAACTCGATTTCAATTGTTTGGTTGAAACAATCAATGCTGACAAGTGATAACACTTAGTAAACCCCCTCTTTGCGGTAAAGTGCTTGGCTTCCGAACCGGATTATTGGAGATCTCTGAGTCCACTCAGCTCTAATGGGTATCTGACAGTAGTTGGGAAAGGTGGCTGGTCGTTGGGCTGGCCACATGACACCTTCGTTAACCGTTGGCCACAGAAACAGATGACCTTTACATCATCTGCCTTATAGGTAGTATAGTTTGAAAGGGGAACAGTTTTACATTCTACGCTATTCCTTTGCGTTTTGAAGTTTTAAAGCACAAGACTCACAATAACGTTTTGACGTATTTACCGATAGGAAGCAAGATGTTTCTTCAATATAGGTAGTCTAACGAGTAGATCTTGACAATCACGAATAAACTCTGAGGTATAGTAGTGACAGCTAGACTACTAGACATAGATCTCTGCTATGTTTAAAATTTAATCCAGGTTTGACAATTTTTTTATCGAAATTTTTTTTATTGTGCGAGGCCCCAACCAATTTAAGGCCGCTGGCTGCTGCCTAGTTTGCTTATGCCTAAAGCAGGCCCTGTCTTCACCACACTCTACTGACCATCAAGTTTCTCTAACCACGACACGAATTGGTGACTATCGTAACAGTAATATTGAGTGATGAGACTTGTTATCTAATGCATTAGGATTATGATAGAAATTAATATCACAATCTTAATCAAGGTAACACTGACCGTCGTTCCATGGTTTCTCTGCCATTTGAGTCAGTATAAAATATCTGACCACTGTTCAGATCACTTGTGTACCGAGAGATTACTTGGACAGCATGCTCATAACTGATAAAGAAATGAAAAATGTATGACCAACATTTTTCTTGCTCCGTAAGATGAGATAAAACCATATAAGAATTATTTATTTCAGATAAAACTAACAAAAAAACCACCCATGTATCAAAATAGGAACATACTATGATCTACTAGATCTCATATATATATATATATATAAGGGGCGTGGTCAACATTTTGAAAATAGATCTGTGAATTCTAAAATAGCATTAACAACAACTGACCAAAATAGGTGCAGACATGACCATTCAATCATTTAGTCCTATTTGTTTTTCGTTTTCTAAAAGAACCCATGCACACACAGAAAGGACTATCTAACCTGCTGTTCATAGGACCACACATAGAACAAGACTATCTAACCTGCTGTTCATAGGACCACACATAGAACAAGACTATCTAACCTGCTGTTCATAGGACCACACACAGAACAAGACTATCTAACCTGCTGTTCATAGGACCACACATAGAACAAGACTATCTAACCTGCTGTTCATAGGACCACACACAGAACAAGACTATCTAACCTGCTGTTCATAGGGCCACACACCTAACAAGACTATCTAACCTGCTGTTCATAGCGCCACACACATAACAAGACTATCTAACCTGCTGTTCATAGGGCCACACACATAACAAGACTATCTAACCTGCTGTTCATAGCGCCACACACATAACAAGACTATCTAACCTCCTGTTCATAGTACCACACACAGAACAAGACTATCTAACCTCCTGTTCATATGACCACACACAGAACAAGACTATCTAACCTGCTGTTCATAGGACCACACACATAACAAGACTATCTAACCTGCTGTTCATAGCGCCACACACATAACAAGACTATCTAACCTCCTGTTCATAGTACCACACACAGAACAAGACTATCTAACCTCCTGTTCATAGGACCACACACAGAACAAGACTATCTAACCTGCTGTTCATAGGACCGACGATCCATTGAAATTCAGCAAACTTCTCTCCCCTGTACAGCCGAACTACCTGGGAGACGGATTCATTGAATGTTTGGTGTATCTCCTCCACAATACTGCCCTGTGAGAGGTTAGGTCATAGCTACATCTAGACGCTATCCTTTCTTTATAGACTCATACAGTGGCAATAATTTATACATTCCGGTATTACAATTAGTCACCGAAAATATAGCACAAGGGAGATAACCTTTAAAAATGTGTATTTATATTAAAATGTGAGTTATTTCCCTTTGAATACGAAGTAGTAGAGCACACTGGTTATTCACTGCACCCCGAGCCAGCTCCAGTCGTTCCGACCCTATTTTAGCATTGGATATGGATCTTGCTGGTAAGGCTGACGGACATATCTCGCTGAGTTGAAATAGTTTCTTAGTGAAATATGTATTTATTTTACTATCGCTATCTATGAGGTACCAGATAACTAACAGTTGGTACATTAGATAACTGGTTTATGGTGAAGCAACTAAGCTACCAAGTGCTGGAAGAGAGGATTAGTAAAGTGGAGTTAGTCAAAGCAAAAGTAGATTTGGGATTTAAATGGTTTAGTTGTGCTACAAACCGAAACGCTTAGCGATCTGATTACACGGTGCTAAGAAGTGCCAACAATGTAGCGAATAGCTTCTACATTGTATCGCTATCACCACTTTCTGTACATCGGATACACCAAGTCGCTACCTATTTAGTTTATAGTTGTAGTCTATTTCATCTTCATCACTACACAAGATCTAACACCAAGGTACATGGGAACGAAACTAGTTGAAAGTGAACAACACTATATGTAGAATGGATATTACATTTGACTAGGACTCAACACTATATGGAGAATGGATATTACATTAGGACTAGGACTCAACACTATATGAAGAATGGATATTACATTAGGACTAGGACTCAACACTATATGTAGAATGGATATTACATTAGGACTAGGACTCAACACTATATGAAGAATGGATATTACATTTGACTAGGACTCAACACTATATGTAGAATGGATATTACATTAGGACTAGGAGTCAACACTATATGAAGAATGGATATTACATTAGGACTAGGATTCAACACTATATGAAGAATGGATATTACATTAGGACTAGGACTCAACACTATATGTAGAATGGCTATTACATTTGACTAGGACTCTACACTATATGTAGAATGGCTATTACATTTGACTAGGACTCTACACTATATGTAGAATGGCTATTACATTTGACTAGGACTCTACACTATATGTAGAATGGCTATTACATTTGACTAGGACTCTACACTATATGTAGAATGGATATTACATTAGGACTAGGACTCAACACTATATGAAGAATGGATATTACATTAGGACTAGGACTCAACACTATATGAAGAATGGATATTACATTAGGACTAGGACTCAACACTATATGAAGAATGGATATTACATTTGACTAGGACTCAACACTATATGTAGAATGGATATTACATTAGGACTAGGACTCAACACTATATGTAGAATGGCTATTACATTTGACTAGGACTCTACACTATATGTAGAATGGCTATTACATTTGACTAGGACTCTACACTATATGTAGAATGGATATTACATTAGGACTAGGACTCAACACTATATGTAGAATGGCTATTACATTTGACTAGGACTCTACACTATATGTAGAATGGCTATTACATTTGACTAGGTCTCAACACTATATGTAGAATGTCTATTACATTTGACTAGGTCTCAACACTATATGAAGAATGGATATTACATTAGGACTAGGACTCAACACTATATGAAGAATGGATATTACATTAGGACTAGGACTCAACACTATATGTAGAATGGAAATTACATTTGACTAGGACTACCTTATTTTTAGTAATAAGTACTGGACCACTGGGGCTGAAGGACACTGGCTTAAATGACGCAGCAGTGAAGGAATACGCGCCACCCTTGTAACTTTCATAGTAGGCAAAGTCTTGGGTCAGTCGGACATTTTTCTTTGTTTCCTTGTTTCTCAGGGCTAAGAGACGTCCACTGGAGCGACTGAAGTACAGCTTTAGATACTGGGGACGTAGAAGAGATTGGAGAGAATAGAAGGGAAACAAAATTATCTTGACATATTTAAAAAAAAATAGAAAAGTAAAAATAGAATTATCACTTAAACGCCAATTTTTATAACTTTCAAAACCAAAGAGTGAACGTTCTTGAGCAATGAGGTGAAGGTCGCTCATTTACAGAAGAACAGAAAACAAACTGTCATGCGCATATTGAGATTGTTCTTTGTTCTGTGTTTCTCTTGTGTGCACCATACTATATGCGCTGTTTCTGAAGACACACTGTGTACACGTCATCACTTCTTTTGGTCTGGGTGGTTACGTCTTCTTGCTGGCGCTTCTATTTGTTGTTCCCCTGTATTGGCTAATTGTATACTTTCTTCTTTATTTAATAGCTCTAAATCGTCAATAGAATCCTGTTGAATCCAAATATTTTTCTTGTGCAAAGACTAAAGCTTGAAAGTCACGCTTGATCTGAGAGTGCTCTGTTGTATTTATTTGTATTTGCTTGTGGGCAGCGTAAGCCCGGAGTGTATCAGGAGCATTTAGACTAAGGTGTGCCTTAATGGTAATTATGTTATATCTTTTGTACATAAATCAGGCTCACTGAAAGTATTACATTATAATATTGTATTAACTACTCTAAGATCTAATATATATATATATATATATTCTCGTTAATGTCACATCATCAAACCTTTGTTGTTAACTATTATACGTCAACCTATTTCTTTTACTTGTTCTCTTGTTTCATTAAATAATATATTAAATGACAGACTGTCAGGGGTGCCCGAGCAGTCAAGGCATTATAGAAACCAGACACAAACAAACAGAAATGAAACCTCAGACTTTTCTCAGTTCTGTCTAAACAATGATACACAATTAAAGAGATATTTATACCTGGCCCATTTATCTCTTTGGACTGGCCTGTTTATCTCTTTGGACTGGCCTGTTTATCTTTTTTGACTGGCCCGTTTATCTCTTTGCACTGGCCCCTTTATCTCTTTAGACTGGCCCATTTATCTAGTTTGACATGCTAATTTATCTCTTTATTAGTTAGTTTGTAACCAAGTGGAGGCTCGGTGGCTGAACGGTAAAGCGCTTGGTTTCTGTACTGTGTATCCCTGGTTCGAATCCTGGTGAAGACTGCGATTTTTAAATTTCGGGATCCTTGGGCGCCCAGGAGTCCACCCAGTTGGGGAAAAGTACAGGCTGGCCACATGACACCTTCGTTAACCGTAGGCCACAGAAATAATCTGCCCTATAAACCAACTAGGTCTGAAAGGAGAACGTTAATGAGTTAAATCTGTTTAAAGCTCAATTATACATTTTGTGATCAATTAGAGAAGTTTTGTGTGGGGTCTTTGAGACTCTTCAATTTCAACTCTTTTTATACTTTTATAATTACATATAAACTATAGAAACTTCTCCAAAAAATTTCAAGACTCTGTATCTATTCATTATACAAATCAAAGTTTCTCAAACAAGAATTAGACTTTTACAAAAAACTCACTTCATTTTCAATCGATAATTCATTTTTCTTTTCTTGTTTGTGAGACTGTGGCGCCATTTTGCCTTCAATAACAAACAAACAAAAATACGTTAAGGGATCAACTTACAAACATTTTGAACTGGGAACCATCAAGATTTCGTTCATGTGAGTCACATGATGTATCATCGTCAAACATCTTCGAGTGTAATGGAATCTACCAATTACATTTTTCAATATGCACCATTGAAGGGGGACCAGAGAGCACTGCAACACGGTTTGAATGTCCTAAAAGTTGAGTCTAAGACTCTTGAAACTCTAGGCCTATGGAAACTTGTCCTAAAAGTTGACTCTAAGACTCTTGGAAATATAGGCCTATGTAAACTTGTCGTAAAAGTTGAGTCTAAGACTCTTGGAAATATAGGCCTATGTAAACTTGTCGTAAAAGTTGACTCTAAGACTCTTGGAAATATAGGCCTATGTAAACTTGTCGTAAAAGTTGACTCTAAGACTCTTGGAAATATAGGCCTATGTAAACTTGTCGTAAAAGTTGAGTCTAAGACTCTTGGAAATATAGGCCTATGGAAACCCTTAGTAAAAGTTGAGTCTAAGACTCTTGGAAATATAGGCCTATGGAAACCCTTCGTAACAGTTGAGTCTAAGACTCTTGGAAATATAGGCCTATGGAAACCCTTCGTAAAAGTTGAGTCTAAGACTCTTGGAAATATAGGCCTATGGAAACCCTTCGTAACAGTTGAGTCTAAGACTCTTGGAAATATAGGCCTATGGAAACCCTTCGTAAAAGTTGAGTCTAAGACTCTTGGAACTCAATGGAAGCTGAATAATTGTACATTCCTTTATAAAGAGCCTCCCGTGCTTGTTACTATTAATACTGAATAGTTGTCAAAATGGTGTATTTTTATGGGAAAAAAAACTGCTTGCACAAGTGATTTAAAAAATTAGATTTTTCGCTTTCAGAAAAGAAAAAAGTAGCCGTTGCATCAGAAATTTGAATGGTGTCAGAGTTTCACTATCTTAAACGGGACACACGGACAGACATTGCACACAAAACCAATAGCGTCTTTTCCCCTTTCAGAGGCCGCTAAAAAACAAAAGTAAAATGTCAAAAATGTTTTTGTAAAGAAAAAAATGTAGCTCCATCCTTGTAATTGGTTATCAAAGGGGAGCGACAAGCAAGTGATTATTTGACGCATGTTCATTCCTTAAAAAAAAAAAAGCAAAACTTATTATCAAAATTGACAATCAAATTGACAATCAATTTAAAAAAAAATCAAAATGTACAATCAAAACTTACAATCAAAACACAGAATTAAAACTTACAATCAGAACTTACACTGAATCTGTTGAACAGAAAATGTTTTGTAAGCCATGGGTTCGAGGGTCACTTGGAAAATAACTTCAGTCTCAGCTCGAGTATTTCTTTCAGGAATCTCCAGAATTTTTTTGGCCACTGGAACGAGCTGTTACAAAAGAGACTTATGTTTCTTCGATTAAAAAAAAAAGACCCAGTCTTTAAAAAAATAAATCAACTCCCTCTGGCTGTCTGTCAGGTAAAAAGGTTGTACACAGTAGTTCTCAATTTCGGATCAAGCGAAAAATTTGAACAATTATTTCTTTTACCTGACAACACAAGAATCAATTTTTAAAAAATCAAATTTACCAATTAGTTAATTAACTATTGGTAATTAATTATTTTGTATTTTGTCCTAACCCGAACAAGGGAAATAAATATTACTTGGCTAAAGTGGTGATATAAGCTGAATTAGCCGCCTTTATAGGTCGCAGCTCTCAAGTGAAACAGTCAATATATAACAATAAAATCTTCTCTTGTCAAAAGTACCTCACTAGCAGAGTGGTTAGCACGTCGGCTAGTGGAGGCGTGCTCCACAAGTTCGAATGCAGGTTCTCCCCGTCTATTTTTTTTTTCGTAAATGCTTTTAAATAAAATGCATGCAGATAGCACTTTTTTTTTCTTCCTCCCCCCCCCCCCATTTTACCAACTGACTGAGACAGTGCTAGGACCACAACGTCTTGAGAATGCTACATGAAATGAAATAGCGCTAAATGGTCAAAATAATTCTTATCACAACACTACACTTCGTATAAGCTTTTTTTTTTTTTTAAATAGTATTTTTTGTTTTTCTTGTTTCAAAATTTCTATTAACTCTGTCCGTCTGTCCGTATGTCTGCTTAAATTATTTCACACGTTATTTCTCCTACGCCAATTACCTGAGATCAAGTTGAAACTTTACACGATTAATTTTTTTGTACCTAACGAAACATCAATGAATTTAAAAAATAAACCAAGTACTTAATTGTTGGTAATTAATAATTCTGTAGACATCTAAAAATGAAAATAAATGCTCCTTATTGAGAAATGTGGCTGTATATGTGCAGGTTTTTCCCTTATTACGTTTTTACACGTTTTGTCTACCACTTCCCTTCTCTGATCAAACTGAAATTTTCATTATTCATAGTTGATGACAATGCATGAATCAATTTTAAAAAATCCAACAATTTGTTAATCACTAAGATTAATTATTAATTTTGTTTTATATAGAAAAAGGGAGCTTCTTTCTACAGTACTAAATCTATGACAGCGATTCTGCGGTTCTTACCCTTAAATAAGCTTTCTTTAAAATAAAAAGATTTTTTCAAAAATAGTGTTCTTATCACTAAAACGTTGTCCTTGAAATGTTTGCTTTAACACCTATAAAACTTGGGTGGAAATTAGACCAACTCTGTCTTCCTAGCCGCAGAAGCTGACTCTTAAAAATAACTGCAATACTATGAACAAGACAAGTACTCATAAGGGAAGCTAACACATGTAGTGTTGCACTGTGGCGCTAGTCTTTCTAAGCCGCTTCCATATAGAACTGAGAAAGATATTCACAGTTATTTTTAACTCTTTCTCTCCGTAATTATTTCCCCACGTTTGGACGATGTTCTACATTTCAATCAGTAGTATCTCACAAACCTTTTCTGATTAAGTTTCAATAACGTTTTCTTTTGTTATCGGAAAATGTTTTATTTGGTCTAGACTTAAAGGGGACTGCATACTCTTTTTATATAAGACAAAGTCAAGTTTATAAAACCATGGATTGATTTAATTTGATGAGTTTAAATCCACGATGCTATCGTCAATTAGGAGAGAAAGAGTTAATATTACATTTTATGAATTCTAACTAATTGGTGTCAGGGAAGTGAGGTGGTCGAGTGCTAGACAGGCTGTTGCACTGGCAAGATAACACGTCCGTTACTGTTTTCCTAAGGACCGTACGGTCTAGAAGAAAGTACCGCTTTTTACTGTCATCTACAGCGGAGAGTGAGATGCATAGAAATTGAGTAAATAACCAAAATCTATAAAAAAGACAACAACTTTATAACTCAAGGCCTCCAGATCTATATTCAGGTGAAAAAGAAAGTAAGGGTGGCTCCTTTCGAGCGAATTGTATACATTCACAGTTCACAGACACACGCAAGTCGCAATTAGAACATATCAAACTCAATAGACTGTCACAGGTCTACTTAAGACTTCATAATGACACACTCTATGCCCTAGAACTAAGCACTTTACAATCATCCACCTTTTCAAAATAAGCTTATCAGTTACAGAACTTTTTTTTTTAAAGTAAAAGTACCCCTTTCATGTGGCCAGCACAACGGCCAACTGCCTTTCCTTTCCTCAACTAATGGTCAGGTACTCATTTGAGATGGGTGGACGTCCGGAAATTCTAGTTTTCAACTAGACCCCTCGGTTCGAAAGCCAAGCGTTTTTGTACTCAGCCACCAAGCCCCCACCTAGGTTTTATATATACTTCGCATTCTCGCTTGTGTTTTCAACGATTCATGAATTTAATTATAAACCTATTTACCAATTATATAGCAGAAACAGAGCAAGTATTAAACAGAAGATACTACCCCTTCTGTTGGTAAAATCTACATAACAAAAAGCTAGATAAAGAGACAGGGGGAGAGAGAGAGAGAGGTGTAGGCTATTCAACAGATTATGTTACCGAGCATTCACATAAGTCCATGTGGGACACTTGACACCTTTACCTGAAATGGTATTGTGTCGTTTAAGCCATGAGAGATGACCACACTACATTTTGTTATTGGGAATCTGACCGTCGTTGTTACTGACCATCCCAAAGAGTTGTACACGGACACACAGAACTGTGAACAAATCAAATACACAACTTCATGGCTGCCTGGTCGTGTGGTTTGCGCGCTGGACTGTCGTTCGGATTTATCGATGGTCGAGGGTTCAAATCCTGCCCGCTCCCATCCCCCGTCGTCCTGCGGGAGGTTTGGACTAGGAAGTAAACTATCTTCAACTCTGAAGGAACATCCGAAACTTGTAAAACATTTTACAAACAAAACATGACCGACTGGACCCTAGATCTATATGCAATGTTCATGTGTCCAATTTGCTACGCCCAGTATACCAGCCAGCTCCCAGAGCAAGAAAGGGAAACATGGCAATAGAATCCTTATAGAGTTTGTCAATTAAACTAAGACTTTATGGCCATATCGAAAGGTCCTTAGGGCTAGCAAAGACCTGCCTACGATAGAAAAACATCATCAAAGACTGGACGGGATTTTCATTGTAAGAGGTTCTATTCAATGCAAAAGACTGTCATGGAGAAAGATAGTCGACCGATCATCTGTGGTAGCCCAACGCGTATCAAATCAATGGGCAGCAGAAGGAAGGAGGTCCATTAACATACAACAGCACATGCTAATTTCACTGTAGTCTCTCTATGGAACATGTTTCTAGAAGAAAAGAGAGACATTTTTTCTGACTTCAAAGTCCCATGCATTAGTTATCAGAGGTTTCAACCTTATCCTACTTATCGTCCCTACTTTTGGCGTGGTCGTCCATTGTCGGGGGAAAGGCCTGAGTTGCGACGGCTTGGGTTTCAGACTAAAAAGAAAGTAATGTACATGTATTGCCATAGGGGTATCCAAGCTATAGTAACTAACTATGTTGTAACACAATGAGTCTATATTCAAAGTGACTGACTAACCATGTCATTGTACTCAGAGACAGGGCACGAACTGATGTTTAAGTCTGGACAGAACTGGGAAGAAATGTTTGAGTAGCTCCTGTCCTCTTCGATCAACCACAATGTAGAGTAAGCCTTGGACATGACAGACTGTTAGTGACATGACATACAGTTAGTGACATGACATACAGTTAGTGACATAGCAGACTTTTAGTGATGTGACAGACATATTAGAGATATAGGTATAAGACTAAGACTAAGCCTAAGACTGCTTTATTGATCCTTTTGGAAATTTGTTGTGATTACGAGGACTCTGTGGTCATATAAAAAACACAACAGAAACATACACATACATAGAACAAAAGCCTGTTAGTAAAATGATATAGACTATTGTAAACCATTCTTGTTTATAACTATATAAATGATGTAGGGTTAAATTGTGGGGTATCATTTGACCACATTTGAAAGGTTGACAATGAATATCATGAGGGGTCAGATCCTGGCACGTGAATGGTGTAGGACTAAGTAAGATGTGTGATTGTTACGTTAGTTAATGAGGGGTCAGATCCTGGCACGTGAATGGGTGTAGGACTATGTGAGATGTGTGATTGTTACGTTAGTTAATGAGGGGTCAGATCCTGGCACGTGAATGGTGTAGGACTATGTGAGATGTGTGATTGTTATGCTAGTTAATGAGGGGTCAGATCCTGGCACGTGAATGGGTGTAGGGCTATGTAAGATGTGTGATTGTTACGTTAGTTAATGAGGGGTCAGATCCTGGCACGTGAATGGGTGTAGGACTATGTGAGATGTGTGATTGTTATGTTAGTTAATGAGGGGTCAGATCCTGGCACGTGAATGGTGTAGGACTATGTGAGATGTGTGATTGTTATGTTAGTTAATGAGGGGTCAGATCCTGGCACGTGAATGGTGTAGGGCTATGTGAGATGTGTGATTGTTATGTTAGTTAATGAGGGGTCAGATCCTGGCACGTGAATGGGTGTAGGACTATGTTAGATGTGTGATTGTTACGTTAGTTAATGAGGGGTCAGATCCTGGCACGTGAAATGGTGTAGGGCTATGTGAGATGTGTGATTGTTAGGTTAGTTAATGAGGGGTCAGATCCTGGCACGTGAATGGTGTAGGACTATGTGAGATGTGTGATTGTTATGTTAGTTAATGAGGGGTCAGATCCTGGCACGTGAATGGTGTAGGGCTATGTGAGATGTGTGATTGTTATGTTAGTTAATGAGGGGTCAGATCCTGGCACGTGAATGGGTGTAGGACTATGTTAGATGTGTGATTGTTACGTTAGTTAATGAGGGGTCAGATCCTGGCACGTGAAATGGTGTAGGGCTATGTGAGATGTGTGATTGTTAGGTTAGTTAATGAGGGGTCAGATCCTGGCACGTGAAAGGGTGTAGGACTAAGTGAGATGTATGATTGTTATGTTAGTTAATGAGGGGTCAGATCCTAGCAAGTGAATGGGTGTAGGACTATGTGAGATATGTGATTGTTAGGTTAGTTAATGAGGGGTCAGATCCTGGCACGTGAAATGGTGTAGGGCTATGTGAGATGTGTGATTGTTACGTTAGTTAATGAGGGGTCAGATCCTGGCACGTGAATGGGTGTAGGGCTATGTGAGATGTGTGATTGTTAGGTTAGTTAATGAGGGGTCAGATCCTAGCAAGTGAATGGGTGTAGGGCTATGTGAGATGTGTGATTGTTAGGTTAGTTAATGAGGGGTCAGATCCTGGCACGTGAATGGGTGTAGGGCTATGTGAGATGTGTGATTGTTAGGTTAGTTAATGAGGGGTCAGATCCTAGCAAGTGAATGGGTGTAGGGCTATGTGAGATGTGTGATTGTTAGGTTAGTTAATGAGGGGTCAGATCCTGGCACGTGAATGGGTGTAGGGCTATGTGAGATGTGTGATTTTTAGGTTAGTTAAAGATTGTGTTAATTGAAGAGAGGTCTTTGAGAGAGTTAAGAATTGTTGGAATTGGTGGAGTTGGAGTGTGTGACTTGATTTTATTGAGGGAGAAAATAGGTTTTCTTTGTGTTAGGGTAGGAGAGTATTTCCTGTGATATGTATTCTGGTAGCCTGTGTTGTACAGTCTAGAACTATCTAACTGACATTTTTGATCTTCTTGTAATATGCTTACATTTATTTATTTTTTTACTTAGAAAAATTATAACGGTCAAAGTAGAGTTATCCCCATGTGGCCAACGAACTAGTAAATTCTTTTCTCAGCGTTATTCATCAACTATTAGATTTCTAGGAAAATCGTTTGAGCTGTTTTTTTGAGATCCTCGACGCGTCCTGGTTCCAGTTTCCTGGTTTCATGAAGTTCTGACTTGAATAGAAGTAGTGTAAAAAAAAAAGAGAGAGAAGAGCGTCCAACGAAGGGCGAATTTGTGATTAGAGAAACTTTTGTGATATCTCGCTAACCTGACACTGTAGAATGCCTTCACTCAACATACGGTTATAGTCATCGGCTACTACCTGCTTCTGTGTTCCCCTGTGAAGACAATGAAATAAAAGAACACCGCATTCTTTTCTTTAAACAAAATCTGGCTTAACAAACTAAATAGCACTTTGGAGTTATCGACGTTTGCATGAGAGACAAGGAAATCTTCTGCGAAAATTGAGAGAAAGCTTAATTGAGCTCAGCAGAAGTGGCTAAGATAGATTTCCATAGATCTGGTCAAAAAGAAAGAAACCAGATGCCACACATAAGTAAGAGCTCATTTTACTTCTTCGAATGATGCCAGCGATAACCTGTGGGTTCATAACAAGAAATATTCAACACTGAAAAGTGGAAGATCGAAACTTCAGCAATTTGAAAAAACAAAACAAAAACAAAACAAAAAAACTAAATCAACAAAAAAAAAATGCTTTTATCATTTTCTGAAAATATCACCATCATTTTTATTTTAGGCTTAATTGAATGATTTAAAGGATAATCAATCTTTGTCGCGTTTATGTCTTTTAAAATACTTTTTCATTTCTAATTGTAACATCTAATCGAGACCACCTTGGAGAACTTGAGTGTCAAAATTGGAACTTTGAATGTCAAGAAATAGCGAGATGATTTTTCGGCTTACTAAGAAGGCTTGAAAACAGAAGAGAAATCGCTTACAAATTTCAAAGACCAATGTAAAGGTGAATCCTGACAAGAGTACTCCATAGAAAATAAGGTAATTTTAAAAGCGAAAATAAAAATGGAAAGTATATAAAACAGTGTTATATACATGTTGTAATTTTACAGATGTTAGTAACACCGTTAGTCTATCTGAAATCTACTTACGTTATTGCGTCATGATGTTGCATCACACCCATCACGTCACCTGAACACACACGCACACACATAATATTGACAAGAAATCTAAGAAGTGTGCACATGTATCTCTATGGTCTATTGTATCTATAAATAATATGTTTTACAAACTTCGGTAATAAAGTTTTGTGCGTGCTAGTTAAAACTTCCTGCGCTCTGGACTGTCGTCCCGGTTTGAACCTTGCCGCCTCAATAATCCCCAGCTGTCCGGATGGAGGCTAAGCGCTATGGCACCCCTGTAATAATGCAGTGGGTACCGAGTCACATAGGTGTGACTGGCAATACTATTGCAGACTCCTTGGCTCCCACCAGGGAGGGCAAATTCCACCCAATGAACAGCTGTAAGTTTTCATCATGCTCTGGCTATAATACAAAAAACAGAAATGGAAAAGTGGTTTGAGTGCTGGGACAATTCCCAAAAAGCCCGTGGAGTCTGAAAGCGTATGAAGCGCCCCGACCGCACCTCCCTGTGGTGGAGGCTGTCCAGGCCAGAGAAGCCATGATAGCACAGTGCCGGACAGGCCACTGTCCTGTTAGCTCATGTTTCTCACGGCTATGCCCCAAATTTCGATTCACGGTGCCCCCGTTGCGGGGAAGAGAAAGAGGAAACCGTGCCTCATATTCTGCTTGACTGCCCCAGGACTTGCTGATCTCCGTCTCGACAGGTCTGGGAAACCCAAAATTCTCGACCTGTATGGTGACGTGTATGCACTACGCAAGACAACAGGGTTTCTGTCCAGGGCTTTTGCAAGAGAGGATTAAAGCCTCTCAAGCCCTCACTCAAATGGAGCTTGATGATGATGATGATGATGATGATGATGATGATGATGATGATGGAGGCTAGGGTAGGATGTAATAATCCTCAGTTCTGAAGAGACATCTGTAACACGTGAAACTAACAAAACCAGACGGCTAGAAATGGCAGCGGGTAGAGTCCGAAGAGCATACCACACGACCAGGCAACTATGATATTTTGAAATAAATGAACTCGCTGGTTTACGCTTGCGTGACGTTGAAGAAAATGACCTCAACAAATGATGACGTTAATTGCATCCACATTTCTAAAATAATCAACAGTATTAAACTGTATAGTTTCTCCAGACATGCTTCAGATTTGAAGACTAGACTAAACCTCTCGCAGTGGGGGGGGGGGGGGATGACATGGTTCGAACCAGAAACTCTAGAGACAACCGAACGACAGTCTGTATCTCATACCTCAAGATCCCATCAATGTGCATACTACTAACAAACTACACTTAGTTCAATGGGAATATGATCCATAAGATCTAGATTTGCTAAGCAAAAAAAAAAACTAAACTTTTTATTTGGCATGGGGTGGGGGGTGGTATGGCGCAATGAACTCTATATGAAAAATAAAGGCATATTTATTATTCCTTACGCCAGGACTAATTCGTTCAAGTGCTTCCTCTTCCCTTGTGCTATTACAGCATGGGCCGCTTGCCTGTTTCTAAATAACATGTACCACTAGAATCACTAGATAAGCGCATGGATACATGTAGGAACTACTTATCTATTGCGAAAGAACGTTAGTTACTTATAAGATAAATATTAAAAATCAACAACAACATAAACGTCGAAATAAAAAATCTTACGCAATTTGTCTACCATTTTTTTCATGAAGAATAACTTTGCGAATATCATCATCTGTTTACAGCCCTGAGAATAGAAAAAAAAAAGAGAAGGTCAATAGTCCAATGTAGGTGCCGAAATCTGATCATGTGACTTACTAGGCCACTAAAAACTAACTTTTCAACTTGTTCTGTTGAAACCACTACATTTGGGCTTTTAGCTGCAGCACATACAGCCAGGAGAACAGTTTCTTTATTATTTGATATGTGAATAATTTATTTTGACAACGTTTTGTGGATCTTCTCGAGCGGAAATCTCGCACGTAAACTCGGACTGTGGGACAGCACATTGTTGTTCAGGAAGATCACTTCAAATTTTTAAAAAGTTAAAAATGAAAAATTGTCTCTACATAAAGACGCATAAGGGACTTAAAGTGGGGTAACTATATTTATTTATATATTTAGTCTGAGACATAATTACAACGATAGTCAACTAATGTCAATCTTACTTCGATTCGTAATGTTTAGAAAGAAATGACTAGAATGAGATATAAATATCAAAAGCTTCTTAAATTATAACGAAAATAGAATGCGTAATGAAACTAACAAAGACCTGATAGTTTTAATGCATCGAGACCTCTTGAGAAAAGGGGCATTCAAAATACTAGGAAAAGAATCGCATTCTGTTTTGTCACTTATATTGTGATATTTATTAATTAGAATTTTACAAAATTGCGACAAAATAAAATAAGAATTTTAATAGTGTACTTGAGCATAAGGAAGAAACCAATTTTTATAATGAATATATATGTGTAAGATCGGGATTCCTGTTCTGTCGGCAACAATTTTGAGGGTGCGGATAGTCACATGTTGGATGAAACCTACGAGGGTGTCATGTGGCCAACACAACGACCAACCGTTTTTATTTTTTCCCAACTTAAAAGTCAGGTACACATTAGAATGGGGTGGATTCAGGGGGCATCCTAAAAGTTCTGGAATTCTTAGTCCAAGTCTTCACCGAGATTTAAATCCAGGACCTATCAGAAACTAAGCATTTTAACACTGAGCCACCAGGCCCTTAAAAAGTCAATCAAGTGAGAGGGAGATTGTGAACCAATGACCAATGATCAAGTGAGTTGACTATCTATGGTATATGTCCAGCGAACCCAATGAACCACTAACTGACTATACTAAGTTCAAGTCAGATGTCTACCTTAAGTGTCTGTCCAGCGAACCTAATGAACCACTAACTGACTATACTAAGTTCAAGTCAGATGTCTACCTTAAGTGTCTGTCCAGCGAACCTAATGAACCACTAACTGACTATACTAAGTTCAAGTCAGATGTCTACCTTAAGTGTCTGTCCAGCGAACCTAATGAACCACTAACTGACTATACTAAGTTCAAGTCAGATGTCTACCTTAAGTGTCTGTCCAGCGAACCTAATGAACCAGTAACTGACTATACTAAGTTCAAGTCAGATGTCTACCTTAAGTATCTGTCCAGCGAACCCAATGAACCACTAACTGACTATACTAAGTTCAAGTCAGATGTCTACCTTAAGTATCTGTCCAGCGAACCTAATGAACCACTAACTGACTATACTAAGTTCAAGTCAGATGTCTAACTTAAGTGTCTGTCCAGCGAACCCAATGAACCACTAACTGACTATACTAAGTTCAAGTCAGATGTCTAGCTTAAGTGTCTGTCCAGCGAACCCAATGAACCACTAACTGACTATACTAAGTTCAAGTCAGATGTCTACCTTAAGTATCTGTCCAGTCTACCTAATGAACCACGGGACTATACAAATATCAAGTAAATTGGCTACCTGTAGTATCTGTCCAGCGTACCTAATGTGTCTCTTGAGACCTGGCCGTGAAGTGTAGTAACCTGTCCAGAAGACCATGACTTGATCATTGGTATCTAAAGTACTGTAGGGAAGCATGTCGTTGCTTTTGATTTCAAGGTCAGTAAGTCCTTGTGACACGTAGTAGGCATAACAGGAAGGCGTAGAGTACAGGGCGTTTAACTTCAGGCCTTTAACTGGTTCCTCAAAGAAACAAACAGTTTAACTTCAGGCCTTTAACTGGTTCCTCAAAGAAACAAACAGTTTAACTTCAGGCCTTTAACTGGTTCCTCAAAGAAACAAACAGTTTAACTTCAGGCCTTTAACTGGTTCCTCAAAGAAACAAACAGTTTAACTAGGCACATCAACTCGTTTCTTAAAGAAACAAACAGTTTAATTAGGCACATCAACTAGTTTCTTAAAGAAACAAACAGTTTAAATTAAGCACATTAACTAGTTTCTTAAAGAAACAGCGTGTAGAAATATCTAGTCTATCTCTACATTATCAGCAGTAAGCTTCATGTCATGCGAGCTCTTCCTGTTAGAAATTCTGATTGACTCCATCTCACTCTTTATGTTTCATGTTGACAAGTAATCTAAACCAATACACATCAATCATACATCTATGAGATATCTACGTACGTATACACATTTCAACACATTTCTTTTACTTACATCGAATAGTTTAAAACAACAAAACAACAAAACAACAACAAAGTAACAATTAAAAAAAAGAGATACCATGCTAAAATATAGTAATACCATGCTATTGATACCAGATATCAGTTCGTCCTGCATTCTATACCAGAATTCAGAATTTCGGTAGCCAAAGTCGGAACCCATGGTCACCATGAGGTGGTTGGTTTTGTAAGCTTGAGACTGTAAATATTGGAATAAATTAAGTGACTTGTAGAAAGCATCTAATAAAGTCAATAGGAAAAAAACAACAACAAGCAAACAGCAATAAAGCACGAAAAGAACGAAATCAGGATGGGAGAATGCAAAGAACACAAAAACAAAATGCAAGGAACAGGACAAGAACTTTTCTGGAGCCCACAGGGGAAGAGAAAGGCGGGAAACCAAAGTAAATCTGGAGGAGGTCGGTAGGCCGATAAGAAAAAATGGACCGATGGACATGGATTCAACTGATGGCAAAGTACTGTTGCGGCCCTGAGACCTATTGGAAGTTAAAAGTATTAAGTTAGAAATAAGTCATTACGCCATTGATACAACACATGTGTGTGTTACACAGAGATTTGTGAGTGACGATGAATTCTAGTGGGAAATATCCTAATTTGGCAGCATGAATATTTATGACATTAAAATATACCATCATTGATCTAGAATTATTAATTAATTTAAAAAATTAATTATTACATATCTCCTACCGCAATGAATGAGATAGAAAAATGTTTTTTCACATTGCGATACATGTGTCTTTTAAAATTATGTATTGTGACCATGGCCCGTTATTGCTTCACAAATTAATGTCACGAAACGCCAAACGTTATATGCCTTGTATCTATTGCACAATTCCTAATGAGTCCTAATTGTTCAGACTTACCCAAGCAAGGATGTCTGTCACGAAGTCACCAACTTCATAATTCTGTGTTGTGGGGGGAAGATTTAAAAAAAATAGAAATGAGAGATATGAACGTCTGCTTACTGTATCTAGATCTATCTGCTGAACTGACAAATGATGTCTGTGAAATCTAGTCATAGAAATGTGTTTATATTAAGATTGACTTTGAGGTAGTGCAACTATGACTTCATGGTGCACTTAACAAACTGGTTCATATTGATTCTAAACTCTGAAACTATTTTAATCCTTATGGGTAGCACTAGAAGGAACACTCAGCAGCAGTAGCCTACATGTTGAAAATCAAATAAATGCAAATTAATATCTTTTTAATGCATCAAAACATAGTCTCTTCACTATGCAGGATCTTTTGTCTAAAATGTTTCATAAGGGCATATACTAAGACTTGTTTATTGATCCTTAAGGACTCTTTTCTCATATAAAGACAACAGAACAGAGACATACACATAAATAGAACAGACACAACATAAAGAGTTCATTCAGCGACTACACACAGGCATCCTGGTCCTTTTCATGTTTCCTGATCAACGAGTGGCGTTGAAATAGTCTGACCGAGTAAGGTACGAACGAGTTTTTATACCGCTCTGTTCTTTTCTTGGACAGCAGTCGCCCACTTCGCGAAGACCTGACGTAGTTCTGATGGAGCGGGTGGCCGTTGTCTTCCAAGATTTTTCCTAGTTTTCTTAGACATTTCTGTTCAAAACATTTCTTATATACAAAATGTTGTAGCCTACATATAGATGGTACCTTAGCCGAGAGGCATTACTGAGAAACTTGAGGCTCAAATCTCGATGTAGAGTGGGGATTTTTTTATTTGGAAATTTCCCTCAAGGTTAGTTGTATTTGATAAGGACCTACAGGCAGCACAGGCACCTAAACACCCCCTCCCCTCACGTCTGCAAAAGAGATTGGACCAGAGGACTATATACAAGCAAAGATTGATCATAAAAATAAAAATAAACCTAAGCTTCGAGACCCTAAAAATTCCTAAAAAGTTTCACGTTTCCTGTCAGACGGCAGTACTGTTGAAGACTTTTATTTTCTCTAAAACAAAACTAATAATCCATCCCTTCGTACTTTAGTAGCGAGAAAATTTTACATTTATTTATTTATTTATTTATTAGGTGGGAAGCGTGCGCTTGAACTTGGCTTGGCTTGGCTACCTAGAAGGGGGCTCGAGGTTCGACACCCGACTCGGGCAGAGTTGTGTTTACTGAGCGCCTAAAGGCAGCACGGAAAACCAACTCCTAGATACCCCCTCCCCCCCCCCCACCGGTCCACAAATGAGATTGGACCAAAAAGCGCTCTGAGCATGCTATAAGCATGAAAGTAGCGCTATATAAAAGCTATAATAATAATTTGTTGGTCGCAGTCAGTGGTATAAATGAATTTCGTTCTGGAGATCTTGCTGGCTAAAATAGTGTTGAAGAATGCTTGGCTCTTGTGCTGGGGCGACCAACCTTTTTCTACCTTGGGTCGAATTTCCGACAAACATGGTTTGCTAGATCGTTGACTCTGATGAAACCGCGCCTATGATGCTTTATTAATGCATTGTATGGTAGACGTGTCGAAGGGCCGAATATGGCCTGCGGACAGTATTTTGTGCATCACTGGTCTAGCAGTAAAATAAGGTAGGCAGAGGGCGTAGTCTTCGTATCACATGCCTAAAGGGCAGAGGGCGTAGTCTTCGTATCACATGCCTAAAGGGCAGAGGGAAAAGTATTCATATCACATGCCTAAAGGGCAGATGGCATATTCTTCGTATCACATGCCTAAAGGGCAGATGGCATATTCTTCGTATCACATGCCTAAACGCAGAGGGCGTAGTCTTCGTATCACATGCCTAAACGCAAAGGGCGTAGTCTTCGTATCATATGCCTAAAGAGCAGAGGGCTTAGTCTTCGTATTACATGCCTAAAGGGCAGAGGTCATAGTCTTCGTATTACATGCCTAAAGGGCAGATGTCATATTCTTCGTATCACATGACTAAAATGCAGAGCTCACCTTCATAATCCTGTATTTGACAGCTTCTAACAAATAACTTCTAGGTGCATCATAGGTTTCATAGGCCACATGAGTAAAGATTGCAGACTGTCTCTCTGAAGTAAACATATAACTATTAAAGACCCCCATCTGTGACGAATAATTAATTATACATGGTCATCCTGTTAATATATTAGTGAACATAATATAGGAAGTGGTGAGAATATATGTGTATGATTCTATATGAATATTTAGCCCTGTAAAAAACAAATTTATACGCTCTTTCGCTAGTAGCATTATACTAATGTTTTTTTTATTATTTGTTTGCAACAGCGATCTTTCAAGATGTCATTCTCCTTAACACCATTGGTATTTGGTAGAAAGTATCATAACACTACTGGTAGATCTAGTAGCTAACTTAAATTTTTGGGACTCCCTAGCCACAGGAACTCCATTGACTTAGAGATTTTTCTTTCCTCTTTCTCCCGCTGTGGTACTCTGGAGACAAACAGCGCATCGAACCCCATCTGAAACAAAACGAGACACATCTTTATCGTCTGCTAATATTTTCACTCTTAATCTTCTGAGTCTTACCTCAAAATGAGGTAGGTTACTGTTGTAAGTAAAAAAACTTGAATAAACCAAAGCATTTCTAAATAGATAAGTATAAACACAAATGTTGAATCATCCAGACGATTGCATTTAAAATTAGCAACAGGTAAAAGTGAGAATTATTCCATTGGCTTTGCTGTTCTAGATTCCAGATCTAAGTTCTAAATGATGGATGCTCCCTGCGCTCAGCGTGACAGACGTGGAAGTGACGTAATAAGTGAAAGATAACTCTTATGAGTAGTTGCAAGATTGCTCTTGAGTTATTGCATTCTTTACTTTCAAATTTTAGATTTTTCTGGTCAGCTAGGCGGACTAACACAGGCCCATTAACTGGCACAACGTAATACCAGTCTAAAAAATTGCATTTGTGTTTCATACCAAAAATTGTAGCTGTTGAATGACTTTGTGATCAACATATAGGACTTTGTAGTCTACATCAGTGGGATCAACGTAAAGATTGTTAAAGAACTACTTTTCAAACGAAGCACCTTTACATACCTGCGCCAGGAGTGATGCGTACTCTCGCGAGTGGCCGAACTGGTCCATGTGCCATACACACCTAGGTAGAGCACACGGGCCGAGCGTGTCATGGATGAACTGGAGGCCCAGAGTTTGTTGGTCAATGAAATCATTATAGAGCGTTACAGCGGCATCTCCCATTACCCAAGCTCCACCCAAAATTTCCAGACGGCCTGGCCAGATTAAAGAAACAATGTAATTACGTAATGTGAATACTCTAATCCGGTCTTTCCGTATATTTAAATTGGTTTTCTGTAATATATATAAATCTACTATTCTATACATGTAACAGTTTGTATCTTGTATATAGATTTTCTATTCTAAATTTGTATAGTAAATTTGGCTCCTTTTGTCTCGAAAGGCAATGGATGATTCACTGGTTTTGGTTTAGTCTTAAGACGGGGCAGAATCTGGTGTGGCTAATCAAGCCAATTCTAGAGCAGCAGAGTTTGCCACAATTCATGCATGTGTATGCCTCTGATTCAGGGCTAGCGGACAGGGCAGCTTCCTTTTTTTTCCTCTTGATTAAGGCCGCTTCGTTTCTTTTGCTCTCAGCGAGGATCGTCCCAGCACGCACAGTCTGTCTCCATGCACTCCGGTCTTTGGCCATTTCTTCTCACATACTTTCGTTGATGACTGTGGCTCTCATGTCTCGCTTGCAGACATCTCTATATGTTAGTCTTGGGTGGGCCTTGGGTCTGACTCCCTCCACAAACTCAGCATATAAGATATCTTTCGGGATTCTACCATCTGGCATGCGGGTGACATGTTCGAGCCAGCGTAGTCTTCTTTGTGTCTGGAGAGCACACATGCTGTTCATATTGGCCAATCTCAAAACTTCCTAATTGGAGACATGGTTCATCAAAGAGATGCGCATTATGCGTCTCAGACAGCGCAAGTGGAAACTATTCAATCTGTGCTCTTGATACATGTATGTTGACCAGCTTTCACTGCCATAAAGAAGAGAACACAGGCATTGTAGACTAGGATTTTTGGATTGTGGTCAATTTAGCATTTTCCTAGATGCGCTTGGAGAGTTTTGCCAATGCTGTAGTAGCTTTTCCTATTCTTTTTGTCAGCTCGATGTCTAAATCTAAGTTACTAGGATCCCACCCCAAGCAACTTAAAAAGGCTCAAAGCTGCATGGATCAATGCCCAAAGAATAGCGAGACAGTGCGCTTACAAATACTGGCAGGTGCTATGTGAAGATATTCAAACGTGTGCCGACTGTGGTAACATAAGAGGACTATGCGAGGGCATGAGAAAAGCCTTTGGACCTCAAACCAGCAAGTGTGCTCCGCTCAAGTCAAAAGATGGCTCAATCATCAGTAATCATGCGCTGCAAATGGAACGATGGGTAGAACACTATGCAGAACTCTACCAGATTGAAATCGCCATCTCACCAAATGCTGTTTCCAACTTCCCATCACTTCCAGTTTTGAGGGAATTAGACGAAACGCCCTCAATAAAGGAGATGAGCTTAGCTATTGACATGCTTGCACACGGGAAAGCACCCGGAGGAGCTGGCATTCCTGCTGAAGTCATTCAGGCTCGAAAACATGCCCTAATCAAGCCACTCCTTTTACTGCTAAGCTTGTGCTGGGAACAAGGAATTGTCCCCCAGGAATTGAAAGACATATTTATAAAAATAAAGGCGACCTCTCTGACTGTAACAATTATAGAGGAATCTCACTGCTTAGCATAGTTGGAAAGGCTTTTGCTAGAGTATTACTAAAGCGATTACAGATCCGTCAGAACATTTTTATCCAGAGTCGCAGTGTGGCTTTAGGGCAGGTAGATCTACAACAGATATGATTTTCTCTTTGCGGCAGCTACAGGAGAAGAGCAGAGAACAAAAGAAGCCCCTCTTCATAGCATTTATTGATTTGACCAAGGCCTTTGACCTTGTTAGCAGAAGCGGTCTGTTTGCAGTGCTAGAGAGAATCGGCTGTCCAAATAAGTTAAGGAAATTAGTGTCAGCTTTTCACGAAAATATGCAGGGCACTGTGCAGTTTGAAAGTTCCTCCTCCAGGTCATCCTCCATCAATAGCGGAGTAAAACAAGGATGTGTACTGGCTTCAACATTATTTTGCGTTTTCTTCTGTATTGAATAGTTTCTATTCTATATATAGATCTTATATTTTATATTTTGGGTTTTTGGCACATCGGCACAATTTAGGCCAAGTCATGCCTATAGTCTCTCAAGGGTCATTAGCTAAATTTTATACAGTTAAGTAATTAAAAAATAAGAGTTAAGATAATTAAAATAGTAAAAATGTATTAATTTAAAAAAAAATCAGCTGTATAGATCTTATATTTCGAACTTGTATCTTTATGCTTTTATGATATAGATCTTCTAAACTTGAATTCATTTTCTTCCATAAAATGGATCTTCTATTCTAAATATGTCATGATTCGCTTCTATTTATAGATCTAGATCTTGTATTTTTCTTCTTATACTTCTAGCCAGCTTTTTGCTGCTGTGCTGTGAGCTCTTTTGCAGAATCTTCTATTATAAACTTGTTATTACAAGCTGTCAGAAATAGATTTCCGATTCTAAACAGGTATTAATTCACTTCCAATAAATAGGCCTATATCTACTTTTCTTAACTTTAATGGATTCGCTTCTTTTCTATAAATCTAGTTCTTCTATTGTTAAGAGCTGTTATTCAATAGATTGAATGATTTCATTTTGAAACCCAAGCACTCACGTTCTGCCAGGAGCTGTCGAATGACGTCTCTCTCTCCAGGGCTCGCATCCTCCCAGTAACGGGAGAAATATTTCATTTCCACAAAGCTGAAACGTCGAGACCGATTAACCAACAGTTGATTAATAGTCGAATTCAGGATACACCGAACACAGCCCCGAGCATCTTGGTAAAAATACAACAGCAAAATATAGAAAAAAAATACTTAAAAAAAATAACAAACCGTATACAAGGAAAGAACCGCACAATTACTGCCGTACTGTTCGGTACTGCCTTTTTCTATATTAATCAAAAGTAATTTATAACAACTAATAATTTACTAATTTGACTCTTTTCTTATCATTGACAGTGAATGTGCAAAGTATTAACTTGATCTGACATTGATAAGATGGAGAAACAACGTGTACAAAATAGGCACCTAACAGACAGTCAGAGTATCTTGAGAGCTTTGTAATAATAAAGACACAACATGATATGGATCGCTAATTCTGGCAACTAATAGAAATATTTGGTAACTCCTAGTATTTGAATTGTTTACTCGTTGTCAGACCCTACTATCCTACTACAGTGATTTAGTTTACTCATGCTCCTTTCTTGAAAGTCCTATATAATTAGCTACAAAATTATCTCCCCTCTTGACCAGAAAAATAGCAAACGACAAAATAGCGGCGACAAAGTAGCGCCTATAGTTATTATTTGCAAAATGTGACATACAAACATAATATAGGTTTAACACAATTTACAAAGTACATAGACGAGTACAATTGGTGATATTGTATCATATTTATTTGTATGCTTAAAATATACTTGAGAAACGTGTAAGCAGATTGTGGAAATAGTTCCATAAAAGGATTGCTCGTCAGAATACCACACAATAGACAGTCACATAGTCACATTGTATGCAATGCAGCTGTGCTACATTGCCACGTAGAAATTCCATCTCTAGCCTGTAGCCATTCGTTAGAAATATAGCAGCCAGATGTCTTGCACGTACTTTAAAGTAACTTTAGTTCGTGCTTCAGGAATACACTGAAGGACCGTGTTCTCGGTGTTCTAAGGAAGTGATAGATCAGCTGGAGACATTTGGGTTGTGGACGTCATTAGGTACATGGTGCTGAATGTTTCATTCGTGACTAATTATCTTAAACACTTCAAATGGTCCTAGTCGTATTGGCCAGATGTTGATCCCGTCAATTTTAAATCTTGTGGCGATCAGACGCCAGTGTTTGATCAAAGATAGCTGTCGCCCAGTTGCATACTGAAGGTGCCAGGCGCCCTCCACCCATCTCCCAAATAGTAAACGTAATTCATATTTGCAAAAGAACAGTCGTTAGTAAGCAAGACTCCTGTGGCATTTAACGTCTCGAGAGACGATCTTTTCCCTTTGCAACTTCTTGTGTGACTAAAGAGGCCAATCCTTGATACGCAGTTGCCGTCGCAGGTTGGGCATATGTAATCATCAGGCGACGTTGCAATTTCACCCTTCTTTCTGCTTCTGGCATCTGCAATCCGAGACCCTTCCTTTATGCTCTCTCTCCATGTAGATCTATCCAGTGCCACTTTTCCCCAGCTGCTCGTGTCGATTTCCAAGAGCTTCGTGTCGCGCTTGCATACATAAGCAAGACTGAACATACAATTACAAATAAACGAAAGTGACAGACGTAGCAACAAAAATATATAATAAATAGTGCTTTGATATCCATTAAAGTGCCCCCTACCCTACGACGCCATGGGAGCCGCCACACCAGCCCTTTCATCGGTAATTGAAGGTAAACCAATTGTGCCATCGAAAATTTAAATCTAGACTTTTGACTACACTGTAACACACATGTATAACAGACATAAACTTACACGGCATGCAAAAGACCCGCGCTATTTCGTCTCGCGCTTGTTTAGTCTGAAAATTTCGCGCTAGTTTGACGCGCCATTTTGTCGACTCTATTTTGTTAGCACTATTTATCGGCGCTATTTTGTCGTTCACTAGATGCCTAAAACAAAACCTTATAGTGAACTTATTGCACCAAGTGATATATGTAAGGTTAGTTAAACATTTCTTTCTAGAATGTAAATCAAGCAAAAGAATTCAGTTTTCTACGAGTGTGCAGAAGTGGAGGCATTTACACCAGACTATTTACTTTTGTCTCCTGTGTAGTAATCATCAACTGTGTCCAGCCAGCCGACATCCACGTGACTGTATGGAATCAGATGAATGTTCATCGTCCCGTCCTTGACTCGAGGACATGTCTACATCGACGGCAGACGACAGAACAATTTATGGAAAAAAAAAACAACAATACAAATAAAGTGCACATGTACTACAAATCTGGAAAATGAGACTTTCTTGTTACAAAAAAGGATTTTTTCAGACATTCAATTTATAATTCATTGAAATCGAATACCATAATAAAATAAGCAAAATATAAAATACAATACTTTTTTATGAAGTTAATCTATAGATGCTGACAGAACAATTATATATAACCTTTCTATCTATGAAACAAAATTAATTATGAAGTAATTACCTAATTGGAGGCGCGGTGGCTGAGCGGTAAAACGCTTGGCTTCTGAGCCGAGGGTCCCGGGTTCGAATCCTGGTGAAGACTGGGATTTTTATTTCGGGATCCTTGGGCGCCTCTGAGTCCACCCAGCTCTAATGGCTACCTGACATTAGTTGGGGAAACGTAAAGGCGGTTGGTCAATGTGCTGGCCACATGACACCCTCGTTAACCGTAGGCCACAGAATCAGATGACCTTTACATCATCTGCCCTATAGACCACAAGGTCTGAAAGGGGAACTTTTTTCTTTTTTTACTTTTTTTACCTAATTGGTATTTTTTCCTAAACTGATTGATTTTAAGTTTTTTTTTTTTTTTTGTATAAAACAAAACTAATTAATAATGAATAACTAATTGTTGTTTTTACCCTTATTGATTGAGGAATTTCATGTGTCGTCAGGATTACAAATATCCCTGGAACCAGGTCGGTCCTAGCGGGGCCCTATGCGAAACTAATTGCGCGGGGCCTAGTCTTGGTGGGAACAAGGATAATAAGTGAAAATTAAGATTCTGTATTAGAAAATAAATTCGGCTTTGCATTTTATTCATTCTTTTCTAAGTACAAAATTGCGATCTAGCTAATTTTACTTTACCAATCTTGCAACCTACGGCATATTTATATGCCAGTGACAATAAAAGTAAATACGTTTTGGAATTCCGGTTAAGGGGAAAATTCGTCTGATTATTACATTTTATTACAGGAAAGCTGACAATGCCTTTTTTATTATCGAGCGTAGGAATGGCGTTTCCAATAATGAATGACACACACAAATGGTAATTTTGTCTATTTTTCATGAGATTTTTATGATTTTTCAGGAAATTTTAATAAGTGCAGGTTATTTCCAGGAATTTTTCGTATATATTTTGCAATTACTAATTACACATAAAATTAGCGCAGGGCCTATGAAAGCGCGGGGCCCACTGCGATCGCATATATTGCAGACCGGCCATGCCTGGAACTATTTTTTTTTTGGGGGGGGGGGGGGAGTGTTGGACCCTTAGCTATAGTTTATGTCGCCTATAGGTCTCTATACCTTATAGGTCTCTATACCTTATAAGTCACTATACCTTATAGGTCACTATACCTTATAAGTCTCTATACCTTATAGGTCTCTATACCTTATAAGTCTCTATACCTTATAAGTCTCTATACCTTATAGGTCCCTATACCTTATAAGTCTCTATACCTTATAGGTCCCTATACCTTATAAGTCACTATACCTTATAAGTCTCTATACCTTATAAGTCTCTATACCTTATAAGTCACTATACCTTATATGTTTCTATACCTTATACGTCACTATACCTTATATGTCTCTATACCTTATAAGTCACTATACCTTATATGTCTCTATACCTTATAAGTCTCTATACCTTATAAGTCTCTATACCTTGTAGGTGCATGTCCCCAAGTCTTTGGATGGTGCTCTTCTTCTACATAATACGATACACACAATGACAAAGGCAGCGACCAACAGGGCGTAACGTTGAGTTGGGCTCTTCTTGAGGTGCTGGCTTAGACCGTACACACGTCGGACTGCTCCCCTGGCCAGGCGACTCACCCAGGAGTACAGAATACGCACTACACATTCTAGAATGAAACAACGTCAGTCTCACATCGGCCAGAGGCGTACATTGTTGACCCATGTGTACGCCTATTTAGAGTAATAGTGCCACAACATGAAAATAAACAAGAACTAATTAGGAGTTACGCAAGTAGGTCAAGTCGTGACGTAACCTCGCAAGACGAAATGACAAGGTAAGTGTCAAGATTAGACATCGCTATGCAATCTCATGGACCTTTTATATTTTTAAAGTTCTCAATTATCTCCTCTCATTTTCACATATAAAATATCTTTAATTTTAAAATCAAGTTGTTTTTTTCCAAAGTAGTTTACAAATACGTTACATTTAGCATTAACTGTCTAAAAAAAAGTGATACTATTGTAGCTCAACAAACACTACAATGTTACATCTGGACGCTATATTCTCGTCAGATCACGTGAGAAGCTACACATGAACATATTTCTCTGCCAATAGCTTAAGGCTTATAGCAGTCTTCTCTGACTTAAAGACATAGTTTGAAACTTACCAGGGAACCTCAAAATGGGGGAAATTCTGTAGCGTTTTCTGGAATACTTGAATGCACCTGAAAAATCTTGCATTTTGTTTTTTTCTGTGGAGAATAACGTGAAACGTCGAAATATATATACTTTTTAAATTCTATCAAAAGATCTTGAACTTGAACTAGACTGTAACTGAAGGGTGATGGGCTAACATCAATCGATATATTAAACTTTCTGAAGTGCATATCTGCGGTCTAAGTGTTTAAACGAAACTATGTGCTAAAGAAAAAATACCAGGATATCTACTTTATTTATACACATGCACTTTGCAACCAATTTTTTTTTTGCAAGTATTATTTAATACTGGTCATCTAAGTATTATTTAATACTGGTCATCTAAGTATTATTTAATACTGGTCATCTAAGTATTATTTAATGCTGGTCATCTAAGTATTATTTAATACTGGTCATCTAAGTATTATTTAATGCTGGTCATCTAAGTATTATTTAATACTGGTCATCTAAGTATTATTTAATACTGGTCATCTAAGTATTATTTAATGCTGGTCATCTAAGTATTATTAAATGCTGGGCATCTAAGAATTTATTAATGTTGGGCATTTAAGTATTTATAAAAGCTGGATTAATAGGTACATTGTGTTTCCAGAGATAATAAATGTAATCTTGACTGCTAGGTCATAGGTACTTGTTTTTTTAAGTTAGTTCATTGTGTGGTTGATTATGTTTGAGTTCTATTTTATTCAGATTTAATAAACTCATTTTACAAGAGTATAGGAACTGATAATAACTAAGGCTTTCTGATGCAAAATAGTGTATTGACCTCTAAAAATAACTATTCGAGTTTCTAGATACCGGTATAGACGGATAGCACTTGTAGAAAATTATAAAAAAAAAAACAAAAAACAACCTATTGCAGAGTACATAAAAACAGAGATTAATATTTAGATCTAATAAGTGAATTACTTTAAAGGATAAAAGGTCAAGCATGTTTTTGTGCGTAGCCTACGTACTTTAATTTTTAAAACAAGAGTCAATGTTAGACAATCAACACAAACATAATTTTAACCAGTGGCGTAGCATCCATGGCGCGGAGGGGATCAATGAACCTGAGCCCACGACCATAAGGGGCCCTGTGGGGTAGCAACAATGGCGCAACGGGGCTTGGGCCCATGACTCATGACCTATTGGGCCCACATGACAACCTGGATCTATTAAAAATTATGTCTGTAAGGATAGTCCTAATGGTCACGAATCAACATTTCGACACAGCTGCTAATTATTCAATTTTCTCAAAGCTATATTTGTTTCTTTTTTTCTGTATTTAAAATAATTTTTTTTTATAATTATTTGTTTTCTTCTGCAATTTGGATAGGTATTGACGTAAAGTAAGTCAGAGATCTTAACTGACTTTCTATTGTGTAAGTAACAAGCTGCAGCACTTTGAGGAAAATTAGAAACATTATAATATAGTCCAGTACAAAATTGTAAGCGCAATCTACGTTGTGTCATACCTGTTGGAAGGTGGGCAGCAGCAATAGATATATAAAGCAGAAAGTCTACTGAAGAAGATCTTGAATGAAGTACATCATTAGAGAATGACTTTTATAGTGTAAAGAAAGAGGCTGCTGAAGTAACTGGATCTTGGGCTGTTGATAAGGTTTATGCTTAGTTATACACAATTGCAGAAAATTAAATGGCAATTTGATGAGCCTACTAATTATTAAGAAGAAAAAATTAAAGATTCCAGAGAAGACTTTCAAAATCAAAGTATCCTACAGAACTATTGATGTCATAGTTTCTCAATTACATGACAGATTTCATTGGCATAAACATTTTTTTATAAAGGTTTCAGTCTTTGACGTTGAGTTTCAAGTACAAACGGCAAAGGGTTAGATGATGTCAACATACTTCTAGTCTCATCTGGCCCAGATGATAGTGTCATAGACTTGTGCTCTGAGATGCAATCGTCCAAGAAGCCCTCCATAATGACATATCAAGTCTGTGCTCAATACGAGATTTGGCTGTTCATTTGTTTTTGTTTTTTGTGATTGACAACTACATTTTATCATCAAATTTTCCAAACATTTTGACAGCATGCATCTAATTTCTCATTTTGTCTCTATCAGTTTGTTTAGTATAACAGTGATTTTCGAAATTTCGATTGATCAAAAATGATACAAGAATGTCTATGAAACAGAGCAGGTTGCCTTCTATTGGTGCTCTTTCCATTGAGTGAGAAAGAGCCAAAATGTTTAGAAATAGGTGCACTAGTTGCTGACTTAGAAAGCCATTATTCCAGTAACAAAATAATAAACGTGGAATCATATAATAGTCTGTATCAATGTTTCAAAGTTTTACACCTCAAAGTGTTTTAGGAATGTAAATGTGTAGAATAGGAAAAAAAGAGCTCGTAAAACATTTCTTTATTCATTGGAAACTCATTTTAATCATTTAATTATGTTAGGAAATTGTACATGCATGAATCTATAAAGACACTATTACTTGTTGGAGTCCTATTCAAATTTAATGACATAATTAGGCCTACTTATAAAAAAAAGGCTACAATATTTTACTGCATTGGAATGTCTTTTGGTAAATGTGCTAATACATTCAGATGACTCAATTTGTTTTGTCATACACTACATTCGTCTTATTGGGGGAGGGGGCCCACCAAGATATTCTTGAACCCGGGCCCACGTGTACATTGCTACGCTAATGATTTAAACCACCTCACCCCAAACACACCATATTAAACATTCACACACACGTTTCTTTGGTATTCTAAAAATATTTTAGATCATCCTTACTTGAAATAATCCATTACTTTGTTGGAATAAAAATACACTGTATGTTACTTTATACAGCCGCAAGTGATGCGGCATAAAGATTCCAAGCTTTTTTTACTACAGACTTCTACTAGTGAGAGTGCATTGTTTCCTCTTCCAAACCTTTCTATTTTTTAAAGTCCCACTTTTAGACACATAGTGACATACTTACTATTGTAGGGTTCTCAGAATGAGTAGGCCTATAATTGGTCGTTACTCAAATCTAGGCATATCTTCAAGATTCAACGCCCGTCCTTGGTCTCAAATTCCAATTTAATATTTTGAAATGTGACACTAGTGTCACTAGCATAGCATCCTGACCTCAGAGTCTAGGTTGTAGATACACTAAGATTGATCTCTAGATCTAGATCTAATTCAATCACATTTGTAATCCCAGAGTTGCATACCTGTGTGATTGCAGCTCAGTACAGAAGAAATGATATAGACTTATTCATGGTTGAATATGCTGATTTACTAACCACTTTAAAGTATAGGCTATAGGTCTAGTCCTAGATATGTTTCACAAGCACGGACTATTTAGAAATCTATCAACTAGATCTATAGTTTGTAAGTGTTTTTGTTCACATTCTTTCAGCACTGGATTCTAATGGTGCGCAAAGTTAAAGATAAAGCTGTGTAATTTTGCGTGTGCCGAGGACAAACGCAGACAGCGAAAAGAAAATCTAGATCGATTGCCTGTGCACAATGGTTATGCTTGCCCTGGATGTGGCAAAATATGTAGGTCACAGCTGGGACTTCGCAGCCACGGTAAATACTGCATTCCTCACTAATCTTCGGACTCGAAGACTAGTCTTATTATTATTATCTTATAAATTACAGACGTTCTTTTATAACAGAAAAAAAAATGGTCTTATGCGTACCTATACATTTGTAAATGTTAACAGTGGCGTAGCTAGGGGTTTGGGGGCCCGGTGACTTGACCTCTTTAGAGTCCCCTGGATTTTGACATTAGATATCATGGCATGAAAAAATGGAGTAATATTTAATAATTAATGTAAAATTAAATTTCTGACCATTTTTGGGAGATCCCTCAAGTGGGTGCCAGGGGAGGGATATCCAAATTTGAGGCCCCCTGCTCCCACCCTAACTACGCCACTGAATGTTAATTAGATTTGATTTTTTTGGCTAATTTAGGCAACCCATTACAAGTTCCAATATCACTAAAGAATAAGGAGCTCTTGTATGACTTAGTCCTAGCATGTGGAATAAGAAATGTGCCCATAGCTTTGTGTTTTCTGGGTATTTTCATTTCCTCTCTTCTGTCCCTAGACTTTGGTAGTTGGAGTGCTGGAACAGTGTAACAGAATCCCTCCATCTATCCTGGTCAGCATCTTTTCTTAGCAGGACATCAAGAGAGAGGTCAGCCCATCCAGCAGAACAGAATTAAGTCCTCATTTATCGGGCAGTCCAACTACTTCTATACCTAGAATGGAGCGCATGTAAAATGTGTACATGATAAATCTGTAATCTTTAGCACTGGGCATACATTTATCCTAACGAAACAATAACAAAATCAGTAAGTCTTCATTGTATTTGATACAATTTATGTTATGTTTCCAATCGCATTATAAATACATCAACAAAGAAGAAATATAACTGTGTATAAGGCATTCAAACATCACAACTATGTAGGAGTTTGTAAATAACAAACACATCCATTGAACAAACTATAATGATCAACTCAGTAGGATTACACTGTAGAGGTTTCTTTAGTAGACCAGCTGATTCTACCGACAGTCTAGCTTATACTTTACAATGCTATAAATAAATACAACAGAATAAAATTGAAACTCATTCAAATGTGTCCATTATAAACAAATATATTTGAAACTAACGCAATAATGTTTATGTCCTAATTATAATAAATAAATTTATATGATGTTGATGGGCGAAATACTACTAACTCGTATTTAAAAACAAAACGAACTGGGCATTGTAGTTCTAAATTATCAAAGTTCCCAATAAGAAGAACCTTTTATTAAACTGATACATGGTGATCGTATTGTAATTTGTCTACTCAAGAACATTCGATTACAGAGGAGCGCTAAAAAATCATACATATAGGCCCATTTTATATATTATAACACAGTTTATCATCCAGGAGGCAATCAAACATTAAAACCAAATCCCCGACACAAACTTTGTAAAATAATTTCTAATACAAAATTAATATTGTTATCTCTGACACACATACCTTGAATATAATCTCTGACACAAATTGTTATATTCTAATTGAATGGTGTACAAATGTCGAGAAACATAAATAGATGAATATTCATGAATTCATTAATGCTAAAGTTTAAATATAATCGATGCTTTTTGGAGACAATGCTGTTAGTTGAAATATTTAAAAACACAGAACAATTTTATATATTAACAATGGAAAATGGAATTCATTTTTAGTTTACATCAATCGGATACAGTTACAAAAAAAAAACTTCAATAAAAGAGTTCAAAGTTCTATGGATGCAATGTTCTGTACTGTTTGAAGATATAATCAAACAGGACCTCAAAGCACTGGTCGTTGGTGTAGAATACTGGAGGGACATAGCACTAGACCGCATTAAGTGGAGAGAGATGGTGACCAAGAAAGCCTTGGACATCGGAAAATCATTGGACTCATGCCTGGAAGAAAAGCGCGCCAAAGAAAAAATGGCTGGCTGTCATCCACCAAACTATATGCCATTTAACAGTTGCTTTATCCGGACAGGAGTGCCTCTCGAGTATATGGCACAACAGTCACATGGGACATTGTCCTACGAGATGAATCATAGTGCGTTCTACGAGACTGAATAAGATCAAATAACTATATTTCAGAGAGATAGGTGTAGTTTGTAAATGTTTTGCATGTTTCGGATGTTCCTTCAGAGTTGAAAATAATTTACTTCCTAGTCAAAAAGTCCCGCAGGACGATGGGGGATGGGAGCGGGCAGGGTTTGAACCCGGGACCATCGATAAGTTCAAACGACAGTACATCGCCCAAACCGCACGACCATGTAGCCATCCGTAGTTAGTTAGATAATGTTGGTTTGATATTCATCAACCATTATCTTTTTGTCTTCATATTTAAAGGGCAAGGTCATGTTGGTTTAAAACTTGTTTTCAAGGCTCATTTAGTAGGCAAGGTCTAAGGAGAGGTGGTTAGAAAAAAAAAGACAGATTCAAAAAGATGAAGGTGTATATTCTTGTTGCCACTTTAGATTGGCAGAAAGAACCAATCAAACTAACCCAATGATCAATGTACATGTGCAATCACTTTTGTTTTACTTTCACAAACAATTCTTACTTTATTGATTACATATGTTGTGCATGCATGTGTGTGTGTGTGCTATTATATATATTGATAATAAAAATGTAAAAACAAATAGGGGTGGAGGGGGAAAAACAATTTGAGATAATGTAGAACACTAACAACACATACTAATCCAGACAGTTGTATACAATACACAAAATAAAAAACTTACATTCAAAGACATTTCTATTAGCAACAAGGAGGAATTTTCACAGCTTATTTAAAAAAGATAAAAAAGATTTTTTTTAAAGTTAGCTCAGTCATCAAAACAATAAATTTTGAAAAAAAAAAAACATTTAAAATATTGCATTCCAGTTTTACAATTGTAGTGCCTTGCATCATTTATATCTGATTTCCAAATGTTTGTTTTGCAAAGATACATTAAAGTAGTTTCTAAAAGTTTGACTAAAAAATAAAAAGAGAAACAAACCAAATGAACAACCTCCACTGTTATCCCACCACCCCCCAAAAGAGAAATCCATTCATTGCCTTAACATTTGAATTAACTCCTTGGCATTGCAACAAAGTTGAATCTAGACATGTCTGGGTAACCCAATACATTTACTAATGACAGCTTTTAAAATATCATTGCTAAATATTTCAAATGATAAAATTCCTTAGGAAATGTATTATGTTGCTTGACTTATTTCAAGCAGATCTACCAGTGAGCCAATGTTGCTTAGTCTGCAATATATTGTAGTAAATGAGCAGACATTATTCTTTCATTAAAAACTAGTAAATCAAAATATATGTCCAGATATTCTTAAATTGAAATCTGAGAAACATAAATATTTAAGCATGCGTTTGAGTTTCATCTACAGATACAATGCTAACATTTACCAAACCAGAAACCCCATTAAGTAACGAACCATGCTTGGAATTACTCCCTTAGAGCATGTGAGAGGAAGCGAGCAGTGAGTTTTAAGGTCGCCTTGTCCCCGTACAAGGACAGCCCTAGTGTCGGACATGTACCAGTTATCTCTCTATCATATCCTTGTCCTGATCGTATTTCATGCAGAACTCGGCATTCATAAAGAATGTGTTCTATTGTTTCATCGTCCTCCATGCAATGGCGTGTGTCGTAGTTTTACCTTCACCGTCCGAAGTAAACACCAATTGGACAGTGACCGACTCGGAACTGGGCTAGGACGGCCTGTTCCACACGATTAATATTAAAACATGTATTAAATGCAAAATATGGTTAAAAATTAATAAATATTATTAAAGATTATCCTCGGAGCGTGCCAACGTGTGTATATTTATCAAATTTTCAATATAAATAATAAGTTACTTTAGCAATGACATTTACAGAAAATAATTTGCATACAAATAATTTTAAAATATAGATGATGATATGACACCTTTAAATTCATACAGGTTAACTAAACTTAAATGTCTGTATGAGACAAAAATAAAGATTAATGTACAAATACTTACTATGTCACAATTATTATTCCGCAGAAAAAAATGGAGAACCTAGAGGTGATTTACATAGTAAATCAGTTCAATCAAGTTGACATTTCAATAAAACACAACAAAAAAAAATATTAAGAAAAATACATTGTGAATGAGAGGGATACTAAGTGGGTGTGAGGAATACAATGGGGTGTGTAGGATACTGTGAGGATGTGGGTGATAATGTGTGGATGTGAGGGATATTGTGTGGATGTGAGGGTTACTGAGTGAACATAAATGCAAGACAGATAAGAAAAGATAATTTGAAGAAAAACAAAAATAATTTGGTGAACAAAGACATAATCATGAAAACAGAAAGTAATGGAAAAAATACAATACAGAAAATGATAAAAAAAGATGGCTAAAAAAAAAATGTGAACAATATTGTCAAGACAATAAAACCCTTAATTAAGTGATTTTTCTATTTATTTGTTTTGTTTTAAATGTTTTAGATGTTCTATCAGAAATGAAGATTATTACAACCTAGCCCAAAGTTACCCAGGAAAGCAGGTTGGAACCCGGGACCATTATGATGACAGTCTAGACCAGGGGTCGGCAAGCTTTTGAGTCGGAAGAGCCAAAAAATAGAATTTACACAATTTTAAAGTTTTAAAGAGCCACAACATTTAAGCACAATAAGTACACTCACAACAAAAACTATACTTTTTATTCCTTTATAATTAGTGTTTTTGCAACAAATTAGATAATATATATATATATATATATATAAATGGCATTATTAGATAATTATTTATAAATTTAAATTTATATATATATATATATATATATATAAATAAATGGCATTATTAGATAATTATTAGATAATTAGATATTAGATAATTATTTATAAATTTAAAAAAAACAACTAAAGCAGTTAAACATTTACTTACAATACTAACTTGTAAAATTTAGTAAACAAAATCAATGGGAGCGATGGCTTTGGTTTTAGAAAGTTTGGATACATTTGGCTCATAACTAGTTTTTTAGTTTCAAACACGACTATTCAACTCATCAACTCTCGGCATTCCTTTTAAAGTTGTCCACTTTTGTTGTGTTACGTACAAAAATGTCTGGACCTCCAATTCTTCCAACTTGATTTTCAAGTCAGTAAATTTTTTATCCCACAAAACTTTACTTTTTAAATCAATCAATTACATTTCTAGAGATCAAGTATCAATTCTAAATGAATCAATGTGGATTTCGTTACTATTTGAGTTGAGATCGTGTACCAGGAATGCCCTAATAGTTTTGTTGGTTTTGAACTGCTCAAATCTGTCAAGAAATTCATCTCAGATTTTTTTTATAACTGTGCTGAAGTAATTCGTGTCAAAAGTTGCACTGATTTTATCGTGATACTACTTTAGACATTGAAAATGAAGTAACCAGCCGCTCTAAATATCTTCTGCAAAAAGATTTTTTTTTCTTCAAACCAAAACAATTCTTCCACCAAAACATCAGCTGGATTTTTACTTTCCTTGCAGTTTTAGATTCAGCTCATTTAATTTCTTTGATATATCCACCATAAAGTAGAATCCTAGCAACCATTTATCGTTCTCTAATTTAGGGAGATTAATGCCTTTGTCATTTAGAAATGTATTTATGTCATTCAAGCACAAAGAAAAACGTTTCAACCTATGGAAAGCCCTCGCACTTTATTGGAAAGAATGAAGTCGGAATACTGAGTCTACATTTCCTTTAAGAATTCATTTAACTGACGATGGTGCTTTTGACAAGATGCTGTTAACAATCTTGATTACCAAATTTATGAACTCAACTATTTCGGCCGAAATTTTTGGACACAGCGCTTATTGATGTATTATTCAGTGAAACGTAAGAATTTTGTGGTGTATTTTGCTCCGATGAAGAATCGTTGTTGCCCCTTTACTTTTTCCTATCATTCTTCCGGTTCTATCTGTTACTTTTGAAAATATTTTATTTAAATCGAGCTTAATGTATGCAAGGTATTTTTGCACGGCATGCGCTACATCATCTCCTTTAGTTTGCCATGAGAGCAGTAACAATCCTAGAAGCTCTTCTCTTGGGCCTTTTAGAAGACATATCTGACAAAATGGGCAACTTGTGCCGTGTCTTTTATCTCGCAAGACTCATCTATAGCAAGTGATAAGACAGAAGAATGTTGAATTTTCCCACCTGCAAATATGTTACATTTGAAGACAATTGAGCTATTCTATCTTGTACTGTTTTAGTGGGTAGTGGCAAACCTTTCGATTTTTTTTTCAAGATATCTGGTTCGTTATTGAAATCACGATACAGTTCTTCAGATGCTCGTAGGAAGCAGTCTTTGACATACTCATCATCTGTAAATGGTTTGCCTTTTTGTGCAATTTCTAGTGGTACCGCAAAGCTCGCCATATTAGCATTACTTGTACATTGCTTCTAGCTTTGAGAAGATAATCGCTTCTAAATCATTGACTTGAAACAACAAACTATATGTCTCACCCAAAGCGAGTGGTGAAGATACCATTTCGTCTGGCGTAGAAAGCGAATTAAAACCTACATAGGAAAATCCGACGGACTGTCGAAGGTGACGAAGCTTGTGTGGTGAAAAGCGAGTACAAGTGGTTGAGAGATAGAATCAGTGCCTAATCTTCGTTAAACGATTCATAACTTAACAAAAAAATATTTTCGATAAAATAAATAATATTTGCGCATAGAACTAAAGAGCCGCATTTGGCTCGCGAGCCGCAGGTTGCCGACCCCGGGTCTAGACACATACCACATCACTGGGTAGTCATTTAACAAGCTTCAAATAATTCGACTATTCAAACAGTATAAGGCTTCTTTGTATGGATTCTTCTGGTGCAGGGCTAACTTATTTCTAGTTGATGTCTTTCCATCTTTCTTTCTCTCTAGCCTATTTTATTTCACCCCATCCTGTAATGACTGATCCCAATATAAATCAATAACATAAAAGTATAAATAATTTATGGAATTTCATAAACAAAGCTATAAATAGAAAAGGATAACAATTAAGTCAACAATTACATATTATGGTAATTTTAGAAAGAGATTCTGTTGATACATTCTGTGTAATAAAGATACACTTGAAGTAACCATGGATTCTACCACATGCAAAGTGTATATGGACACACTTCTAGTCATTTCTAATGATCTGTACATGGAATGTTCTTATTTCCATGGGTCTAAGTGTAACAAGAAATGGTGGAGACATATTTGGTCTGTAGTCTGGTGAACCTGGAACATTTAAAAAGCATTGATAATTATGAAATATAAAAGTAGTTTTTTGGCTGACAGGATGAATCTAAAAAAAAAAAGTAGCCTTTTCTAATCATGTGATCTATAGGGCAGAGGATGTAAATGCCATGTGGCTCATGGTTAATGATGGTGTCATGTGGCCAGCACAACGACCTGATAATGAGCCTAGAGTAAGCTGTAGTGTGTTCATCTAAACTGCTAGATAGTAAGGTTTGTTTGGTCTTTCTACTGGACAGCAGATGTTCAAGAACAGATGATCTCCAGAGACTAATGTATGTCAAATAAACATTGCAATTAAATAAGTTTAAAAACTGATGCTGGGCTATATTATCTTATCATTAAAATTAGAGAGGTTCTTTAAAAAAAAAAAAGATAATTACATCCGAAGTGTATCTATGTGTTAATCTGTTAGTGAATGTGAATTGGAGACTTAAACTCTGCTAATTTTATTTCATTGGCTTTCCTGGCATATTCGTTTCATGCTCTAATATCCCCTAGCAAATGAAATAAGAATTATGTCTTTATTTTTAAGCATATCTTTCAAGTATTTTAGTAGTCTGCATTTTTACATTTGCAAGTTGTGATTCAATGTTTTATTATTGGTATTTAACATTCTATTGTTGTGTGCAATAGCAATATTTATAAATCTAGAGTCACCCATGATCAAATATATAGATCTAAGAAATTCACATATTAAAAAAATCTATAGCTACCCAAAAACAAATAAATAGTTCCATAGACCTTTTAATTGCTATAGTAGTGTCTTAAAAACATAGCTTTGTCAATTACTGATACCTTTTTGAAACAAAAAGAGTTAAACATGTAAATAAATAAACTTCTTTGTAGATAGTTTAAAAATTATTTTTTTAGTGCATCTTTCTTGCTATATGTATTGCTATAAGTGCGCTCAGGTTCTCATGTGGACTGGTGAAGTCAGGATTCAAACCTGATAACCCATGATAGGCAGCCAAGTGATTTAAGTCACTCTGGCGGTCATCCCAGTCATTGATTTATCCTTCATAAAATGTGATATTCTTATATGGTTAAACTTACTAATACTTTCTGAAGTCAAGTCATTGAAGGCCTTCCACTGTAAACGTTTCAATTTGCTTGGTAGAAAATTTCCCCCCAAAGACGTTTCAACTGCTGACACGATGTCAAAAGGTTTGAATAGATTCTGAATAGAAAAAAAACAATTACAAGAGTAAGTTATAAATTTTTTATATGATTCTAAAAAAATACCTAAAAATTATTTGTCTTATTAACCTTTGTTCTAAAATTACTTTTTATTTATTTTTAATGAAAGATCTGCTATTAGCTTTGTATAGTCTGTCCGTCTGTTATGTTTAGATCTCAAAAACTAGAAAGACTTTTGAAAATACATTTCCCACCATTTTTTGTAGGTAGCAAAGTTAATGTACAATGGTTACTTTTTTTTTTACATTTTGCAATTAAATGTTTTTGTTTCTAAATCAATTATGGAAGCTGTTAAGTCATTTTATTAAAGGAAAGGGAGGCTATGTTATGAAATGGAACTATATGTTTAGTCTTTATATTTGTAATATTTATGCATACAGTTTTGTCATTTGTCAAAAGAATGTTATCAAAATATATATGTATTTCTTATCTTATAACATACAGATGTTACTTCACAAAAAAAGAAGATGATTATGTATTTATACTAAAAGTAATATTGCAAGGTGAACATAGAAATTGACAAAGCTCAATGAAAACAATGAAATATTAATACGATAACAACATATATTTAGTTTGAACTATGTGTGAAACTTTTGCTCTATTACACCCAATACCTCTTAATTTCTATCATTGCATTTAATATTTAATGCTTTTGAATTGATCACCAGGACATCCATGTAGACACAGACATCACTTCTTGTTAATAAGAGAACAGGAATTTCAGTCAAAAGTAGAAATGAAGATCAATGCAAGTAAACATTCAGATGCTTACAAACCAGAATTTCATTGATAAAGAGTGTGTATGCATGAAGCTGATTTTCTATTAATTTAACCGCACACCAATGTACAGGGGATACTTCATTACTTGTTTGTATTGGCTGAATAGATTCCTTCCTTCTTATTCTTTTCTTTCGTTTTTATTCTATTTCTGTTTTTGTATTCAAGACAGAAAACAGACACACACGCTAAATGTCAACAACACCAAGAACACGACTACTAATGAGGTGAAATAACTTCTTAAGTTTGAGACCTTCTTTGTTCACTGGATCGACTTCTACTGCCATATTCTTTTGAGTCACTATTCTGATACGGTTGAGATCGATATTCCGTGATCTTGGACTTCTCTGAATTGAAGTGTCTGGCGTTCTGATTGTGACCGTCTGCTAACACAGCAGTTGATAAATGTCAAAATGTGTAGTCTGTTCCAGCACTGAAAAGGCATCTAGATTCTTCCCTGCTGTATTTTGGTATTTAGTTCAGAGGTCTTACAGATACTTACCTCCAGCGAAACCTCTACCGGAAGTGACAACAAAGGATGTTCCTTCTCTTCAAATACATGCTCTAGGCGCAACAGGAGAAGGCTCGTCTCATTGGCTGAGATTCTGTCCAGTGTCAGCACTTGAACATTGTCTGGAAGCTGATTGGTCAAAAATTGCTCCTGCATGACAAATATTTCAAAAATATTCCTTTTTACATTTAATGAACCTTGTTACTTCATTGTTAATGGTATGAAACAAAAATAAAAACAATTGTAAAATGTCCAAGTAGGACGTAATAATCCCTCTTTTTTTGAAGTAAGGTCTGTATTTTATAAGATAAGATAATAAGAAAAAGCTCAAGTAACATAGGCCCTACTGGAATGAATTTAAGCATTGGATTATATCCTAATACAAATAAAGGTAAATCCACAAAATCTTTGAACTAGGATATGTGGTAGAATGTAACACACGCCTGCTCGATACCAATACTTGTTTACTTAATATCGATACTTGCATACTCATTACTGATACTTTGATACTTCGTTGACATCGAATATTACCATGTTCACCCCCCTCCCCAGTCTAATTATCGGTAGATAATCGAAAATGTAATCTTAAAATTCCATCCCCCCACACACACATACTTACACTCACAAACATACATATTCACACACAGACAGACACACAGACAGACAGATTGAGACAAGTAAGACTACAAACATACCTGCTTCATAAACTTCCAAACATCAAGTTCAGGGTCAACAGAAGTAAACATGACAGTTGGTGCCAGGTGCGTCTGGAGTGCCAGGCGCTTGACCAGGGAGGCGGACCTGTCTATAGTATCAAGGACCACATAGTGTTTCCCTGTAAGAGAAGGTGAGAGATAAAGCTTCAAAGACCAATATCTATAATATATACTATTGGTTCCATATGCAAGGACAAATTTGTACAAGTGCTCCTTCTTCCCTAATGCTTTTACAGCATGGAATGGGTTGCCTGAATTTAAGTCATTGGTTAACTTCATGACTAGATCCATGACGCGTAGGCAGTAGCGTAGCTAGGGTGGGGGGGGGGGGGGGGGGAGGAGGGAGATAAATTGAAAATCCCCCCGGGCCTCCAATTGAGGGAGTCCCCGAATGAGTGTTTTTTTTTACACTAAAAATTAAATATTACTCAAAATGCATGGGCCCCCAAAGAGGTCAACCCCCCCCCCCGGCCCCCAAACGATGGATAATTCCTATCTACGCGCCTGCGCGTATGACGTAATCATCTTTTTTGAAGTAACGTCTGTATTTTTTAAGATAAGATAAGATCAGCTAGATATTAAATCAAAAATGTAATTCAACATGAACAGGTAGCCTTGAGCATTGACGCTCTGCCACTGTCTGCTGACCATCTAGATTCAAATAAATCATTTTTAAAACCAGTATTGAAAGTTGAACGACGGAAAACCTCGTGCTATATTTTGGAAGGAACCAGCAGAAATTTTGTTCATTCTAGCACATCAACATTTCAACATTGTTTTGTTCGATGCTTATTACTGGATACCAACTACCAAATGTTATGGAGTAAGTCTGTGTTTCTATTGTGATGGTGGGAAAAGGTTAGTAATTACTTAGTGTCTGTGTATGGTTAATGATATAAGATAGGCGGCATTGTCGTCAGTGGTCTTATGTTGAACAAACGACTCTAGATTGCCATATTGAAAAGACGTGTTTTTGTAGTGAGTTAGGTTTTGTTCAAATTGCCATTTTATGTTTTACTATTTATACTATGATTACATTTATTTCATTTTATCTCAAGGTTGAATTTGTTTTTGTCTATATTTTAATAAAAGTTATACTTAGTATGGTTCACAAAAAGTTATTCCAGTTATTTCAAGTTTTACAAGTTAAGATATAATACGCCTACAGCGGTTTGGTTGTCTACCAGCAGTTTGGTGCTACAAGTCAACGACACGAGGTGAAACAACACAAAGATCGAATAACAATGCTTTGATTTTAAACATAATAATTCACTCGAGGCTATTAGAGCCCGAATGACCCAAAATGAAACAAGCGCCACTACTGCGGTGCTAGTCACCGACTCTCGCTCCAGTTTCCTGGCTATGGGTGGTGGCGGGGGAGTGTCGCCCCTAATAGAAAAGGCAGTCGGCGCCGCAGATAACATCCGCCGAGCCATTTGAGCTGTCTTTTCATGTAGTAGGCGCCCTCACAGTGCGGCGTGAGGGGCATTGAAACGGCAGACACCCTTGCACGAGAGGGAGCTTTGGCAGCCACTCACCTCGAAGCACCAAACACGTTTTTACAAACAACGGCAGAAATCCGAGCACTCATTCAAGAGAAGTGGTTAAAGTCCTGGAAGGAATCCGACAGAGCACATAGTGTCTGGCAGCATATGCGTCACCCAGATCTCGACGATCCATGGTGGCGACTGAGGAGGTCAGAACAAGCAATCATTGCACAGTGTACGGAACATTGTCCTGTTAGTGCATACTTTGCCCGGTTCCGCTCGAACTACAACTCCCGATGTCGTCACTGTGGACAGAGCGTCGAAACAGTGTCGCACGTCTAGTACGAGTGTCCCCAACTCCGAGAGCTAAGGGGGACGTGCCTGAGCAGTCACTCGACTTGTATGGTAGCTACGAGACATTACGCCGAACGGCCCAGTTTTTTGCCAGAGCACTACGGAGGATTGAGTCCTTCCTGCTCTGTTATTTTTCAATAGGAGTTCATCTCAGGTGACAGATGTATGCTTTAGTTTTATATTGAAGAGGGAGGTTTAAAATAAAAAATAACCTTAGCTATCCTCTAGAAATTTGGGGATTGTCGTTTGCGTTATTTTTTTGTTGTTTTTGTTTAATAGAAGAGGGATGAGGAACCACAGAATCCCATGGAAGGTGATTTTAAACTCAAAACCGCCCTAAGCTGCGCTGGGGCAAGTGATGGTTTAGTATTAAAATCTCACCTAAAAAAAAAAAAAAAAGCAAAAACTATGTCACAAAATTTCATTTGGGGGGGGGGGGGTTGAACCCCAAGACCTCCCCCTGGCTACGCCCATGAATCATCTTATCTTATAATTAAAACGCATGTTCTATGTATTGCTATTTCAACGTTTACGTTATGGTAAAACTTCGTACATCCTATTCGCTAGTTATAATGTTTTTTTGTTTGCTGTAATGCACACATTGTAAGACAAATTTCCATACGACAATAAATATTATTATTATTATTATTATTATAAATAAAACAGATGGCTGATTTCGAACTGTAAACTTGATCTCAAGCGCTGGTTATAAAGATTTTCATTCAAATATTTGGCTGCCTTGTCGCGCGGTATGCGCGTTGGACTGCCGTTTAATTGTCTCAATGGTCCAGCAGCCATCTCCGGTCGTCCTGTGGGAGGTTTGGACTAGGAAGTCAATTATCTTTATCTGAAGAAATATCCGAAACATGTCAAACAAAAAAACAAACTTTAATTCATGTACCTGTATAGATAACACCTTCCTTGTCACTGCCTACGTCATTCAAAGCCTCGCCCACGCCAAGACCGTCGTCATTCAAAAGTTTACGATGGACCTGTGGTAATAATACAACACACATTTATTGCAACAGTACTGAATTGATGGGAGAATTGGGACTTCGGAATCAATAGATCCTTTAAACAGATGTTTTTATCCTAGAGTTCAGGTACTACGGGCTTCAGGCGGCTGACATGTAGGGAATACTCAAAATATATTGAACGTTGAGCGTCTTTATGTCTGTCTAAATGTTGAGTGCATTTCTATATGTGACGTGTCTGTCTATAAGCTTGGTGTCTGTCCGTATGTCTGCTTTTTATGGATTTTATAGTGATAGAAACACAAAGAACGGCTGTACTTGTAAAACTACAATCATTAAGGGAGTGGAAGAGGATCTCTTTAACTCTTTCTCTCCCTAATTATTTACCACATTCTGGTGGAATCAACGCTGGTATCGTCAGTTAGGAGAGAAAGAGTTAATTGTAGTCATTGTCTTGTGTCCTTATCATCACATTCTTCTCTTGCAAACAATGCGTTCGTTCTTTTCCCATTATTTTGCTTAGCAAGTTTTTATCATCTTTAAAATGCACATTTCTTGGTGTAGGTACAAACTAGACCATTCCCAAAAAGAGATTGTTGGATGGTTGCCGTTTTAAGTCGTAGGATGAATGTTAATCTCATAGAGAACTACTTATATGTGACGGTATATCTCTGTGGCTGTGGAGCCCCACACTGGAGAAACATTTCCACCCACATACATCACAGGTAAACGTGACGCCTGCTTTTCTTTCAGGCTGAGGTTAAAATCTCTATTTCCTTCCATGTCAACACCTCTCACCACATCGTGCTGTCTAGGATGATATCTTCCTGATAGGCGACATCAATGTTCACCTTTAGAGATCTTGTTAGATTTCATCCATGTATCGGAGATGGAAGCGACCAGTTTTTTTTTTTTTGCACATCGCCCATAGAGAAACACTTTGGGAATAACGCAGCCTTACCAATTCCCTTTAATAAGCACAAATAGATAAAGAGCTTTCTCCATTTCTAGAGATGAGACTCAAGACCAGAGCATCATCCTCGTTATAACAATGATATCAATAACCAGCACACATAACTCTTGTTACTTGTAACTCACGCAGTTATCTTCCCTTCCCCACCTTTGAACTTACCATCAGCTCCACGACCCCTGACCCAAGACTCGAACCTCCCTGTGGCCTGTCAGGTAACACGGTGAACTGGACGTTCTTCTCTGGGTCCTGGTGACATTGGAAAGATATCAGACACACGACATTATTGCATGTCATATGACTAGAAGAGTGTCATGTGGCCAGTACAACGACCAACCACCTTTACTTTTCCCATTACAACTGGGTGAATTCAGGGGCGCATTATGATCCCGAAATTAAAAATTTCATACCTTTTTCTTTTATTTTTACTAATGGCTGGGGGGGCTGCTTATATTGTACTTAGTTCCAGTAGTTAAAACTGAACTGGAAATGAGAAAGTACAGCCATGTTCTTCAAGTAAACAGAAGGGACAATGTTTGTCCGCGAAGAAATGGACTCTAGATCTAGTAATTTTCTCAAAGAACGAAAAATTAAGATTTAACATATATTTTATAATGAAGAAATACATTTTTTTAAAACAAATCTAGTACATAAATACTAGATTGGTTGAAATAAAAAAAAGTAAAAGCATAAAGAGTGGCAAAGCGCTTGGCTTCCGAACTGGGGGTCCCTGGTTCGAATCCTGGTGAGACTAAGATTTTTAGGATCTTTAGGGCGCCTCTGAGTCCACCTAGCTTTACTGGGTACTTGACATTTGTTTGGGAAAAGTAAAAGAGGTTGGTCGTTGTGTTGGCCACATGTCACCCTCGTTAGCTGTGGACCACAGAAACAAATGACCTTTACATCATCTACCCCATAGATCACAAGGTCTAAAAGGGGAACTTAAAGTTTTTAGTACGTAAAAATGTAAACTTTTTTTAAGTAAAAAAAAATCCTAAGGAAATTCAAAATTTAGAAAGAAACTTAAGAATGCAGACATCATGGCAGCCTCTAAATTCAAGTCCTTAATGCAGTGTTCCCCAAACTGGGTTCCTCGTAACCCTAGTGAATAGTTGTTACAAGAACTACTGGAATAATTAACTAATAGGCCACCAGGTGAATTAATATCTCTAAAACAATAAGCAAAGTGTTCCGCTAAATACTCAGAATGTTCCGTTAAGGAAAAAGTTTGGGAAACACTGTCTTAATGTATAAACTCTTTGCACGATAAGAAAAAGGTTCAAGGACATCAACAGATACAAAATACTAATTACCTCTTAATTTGATACTTCGTATTGTATTCAAATATAATTTTAGATTACAAAAAAAAAACAAACACGCATAATTTATGCATTGACATTTAAAACTCTATAATTGAGAAACAAAATCACGACCGCTGTGATGTGTTTAAAATATCAGGTATCCTATTGATCTGAAATCATTATTTCCTAAAGGGCACACACACAACATTAAAATAGAATTCATAACCACATAGAATGTACCCTGATGATGATCCTACTTGTGACCGGATAGTAGTTCCCTGAGACGTGGTCCTTGGGCTGGTAGTTCCAAGTATCTCGGACGTCTTTCCTGAGGAGACCAACAGTACTAAGTCGGTTACACCATTCTGACCTAAGATACAATCGATACACCCGGCCCCCTAAAATTGGTGATTTGATTATCTACTATACATGTCGAACTGAGACTGTATTTCATAACATTTACTTGCTTTCTTGTCATGTACTAGCTTATGTGTTTAGTAATGTGTCATTGTGAATCGTTGTTAGTCATTTTTTATTTACAAAGCTTATATCAACTCACTATTTCTGTCTGTCTGTCTGTCTGTCTGGCAAAAGTTTGTACACGTTAATCTCCCACACCCAATCTCAGATCAAGCTGAAATTTTACACAATTATTTCTTTTACATGACAAAACATGAATCAAGAAAAAATAAACCAATTAGATAATTAACTATTGGTAATTAATTATTTTGTTTGGTATCTTGAACATAGGAAATATATAGTACTTGACAGATGTGGTGGTATGCGTTGAATATTTACCCTTGAGGACTCTTAAATCCTTAAATCACATTTTTTATGCATTAAAAAAAAAGATCATGTAAACATTCACCAAGATACCCCCGGCCTCCTCCCCCTTTCACAACTGGTCCAAGCAAGTGATAGGATCATAGCGCATTGAGAAAGCCAAAATCAACTGATAAATATATTTCTAATCGCACATATTTATTATGTCAAGGTTAATTATGTATATAATTCCATGACTGATCCAAACTAATTGATAGAATTACACTTAATGTCAGCTTTTTATAATTTAAAAAAAAAGTATTTTTTCAAACAACTTTTTAGTTATTTGTCATTAATTTCTAGCTGAGTATTGTTTTGTATGATTAGGTGTTGTTGTAACTTATTAGGTATCACTGTAAGTGTATGTGTGTTCTTGTGTATCATTATTGACCTGTGTTTCTGTGTCCGTGTCCTTGTGTGTGACACCGACTGTGATGTGTCATTGTGAATCATTGTTAGTCATTTTTTACAATGTTTATATCAACTCAATCTGTTTGTCTGTCTGGCTAAAAGTTAGTACACGTCTGGCAGTGTGTCACTCTGTAACTGTGTGTGTGACCGAGTGTGTTCTTTTTGTCACTTTGTATTTCTGTCAGTGTCACTGTGTGTTCTTGAATGTAACTGTATACTTGCTTGAGTCAGTGTGTGTCAAAAAGTGTTCTTGAGTGTCAGTGTCTATAGTTGTGTGTCGCCATGTGTTAAATAATAAATGAACCCGAAAGAAGGGATTATTTTTTTGCTCGCATCGGTCGTGGAGCTGAGTGACTAGTAAGCTAAATTGACAGCTTGATGATAAGGGGCTTAACTCTTACAATACCACGTCGTACATACTTCATATACTCCAGTGGTAGGCATATTACAACGTACGCCACAGTCTGAGCATATTGAAAAAAATAAATTTCCATACAAATTGTTCAACAGGTATGGACTAGGTAAGTAAGAAATGTATAACAGTGCACACACGGCTTTAATATTTATTAGCTGTTTTTATTGTTATGTAAAAATAAAAATGTTTTAAACAAAAGAAAAGAATAGAAACAGCTTTTGAAAATGTGTGATTTTTTTTTTTTCAATTGGTTCTGTGGCTTTGTGACGAGACTCAACCAAAGTGACACTGATACTAGACCTGGTCATGGCCACATTCGTATGCATGCTTGCGATTTATCGACGCTGTCTGCAGAGCTAACGAGGAGGATTCAAGCAATGGAATTGAGATGTTACAGAAGGATCATAGGAATCAAATTTAAAGACCGCATCACAAATGAAGAGATTAGAGACAGAGTTACTGCAGAGATTTGACCTCACGATGACCTGCTAACTAGAGCAAAAAATCGGAAACTAAAACTCTATGACCATATTACAAGGTCTTCGGCAGGGCCGGTCTTAAGCCACTGCAACCTATGCGGTCGCAGTGGGCCCCGCGCTTTCATAGGCCCCGCACGATGCTAATTCTAGGTGTAAATTATTATATTAAACCATATTAACTAATTATTAAAGAGTTCCTGGAATTCTCCTGAAATTATAATATATAAGATAAAGTCATGAAAATCTCCTGAAATTATTAAAATCTTCTAAAAACTGTTGCAAATCTCCTTAAAACAGACAAAATTGTCATTTTGGGGTGTCATTCAATATGGAAAACGCCAATCCTACTCGCAATTAAAAAAACGAAACGGCATTGTCAGCTTTATTTAATAAAAATGTAATAATAAGGCGAATTTTAAGAAAACAAGAAGTTCTAATACTTAATGTACTTTAATAGTCACTGGCATACAAATATAGATCTAAATCTATCTCGACCTCTTAAAAAAAGCGATATTTTGCTAGCCGATAGTAAATCTAAAAGGCAGATCTGAATGTTTATCCACGTTTTGTTGGACTACTATCTACTGGAGATGGCTTGTAAAGTTAATTTTACACTGATTTTGTACTTAGTAAACTATAAATAAAATGCAACGACGAATCTATTTTCTAATACAAAATCTTAATTTTCACTTATTATCCTTATCTCAACCCAAATTAGGCCCCCCGCAATCCGTTTCGCATAGGGCCCCGAAACCTGTAGGACCGGCCCTGGTCTTCGGGGCTTGCAAAGACCTTCCTTCAGGGAACAGTACAGCAAAGGTTACTTTTAAAATTGTTTGCAGATCTAAAAATTCTTAAACCGATGACTAGTATAATATAGATCAATAATATAACACATTTTTATATTATTAGCAAATATTACAGAACTGTATTCAATTAACAGAACAAAAAGTTTGCAGACGTTCCAGCAGTTTATATTTATAAAACAATTTTCCTTAGAGGCTATCTTTTATAAGAACTGAATGACGTCATATTTTACACAAAAATAGACTTCCGATGAGAGAAACATTTTGAATTAAAAAGTAAAGCTCGGCCATTTGTTAACATGTAATCACGTGTGCTTGTCTTTACTATTTTAGTTTTAGTCTCAATGGAAAAAAAAATAGGGCTTACAACGTAATTTGAGACGTGTAAATGGAATAAGCTTCTCGATTAATTAAACACTTTGCCACTTAATCTGTATCAGAACTGAAACAAGAACTCTGTTTCTATCCATATCGCTGTCAGGCCTTGGTGTAAGCAAAACACAATTTCACGAAACTCTACACCAGTGAAATGAGATGTTTCAGAAGAGCATCAGATATAAGCGGACGACATCACTGACATACACAAATAGGACAATTGAAGAATGTTTTTATGCCATATTAGTTAGAAAATATAAGGTCTAATAATAAAAATAATATTTATACTGATCACTGATCATACTGGGATAGGCCCATTTTGATCGACTAAACAGTATATTTTAATCACCCTGATCTGCTGTTCATTGATAATAAAAAAAACAAAAACTGCTACCATTATTGACACCACCATACCACTGTCACATAATTTAAGACAAACTGAAATGGAAAAACAAAGAAAATATGGGAATGTAGGATTGGAGATTAAGGGCTTAAGGACGTTTATTAAAATAATAATATACCCCATCAACCGAGGGGATAATGACAACTGACCTCACAGATACCTTCAATGCCCTTAACATTCCTAAGAAGATTCGTATTGCCTGTCAGAGGACGGTACTGCTGCAGACCTGCCAAATCACCAGAAAATTCCTCATTGGACATTGATTAAGGGACTAGGGAAAATATGGGAATGTAGGCTTGGAGATTAAGGGTTTATGGACGTTTATTAAAATAATAATATACCCCATCAACCGAGGGGATAATGACAACTGACCTCACAGATACCTTCAATGCCCTTAACATTCCTAAGAAGATTCTTATTGCCTGTCAGAGGGCGGTACTGCTGCAGACCTGCCAAATCACCAGAAAATTCCTCATTGGACATTGATTAAGGGACTACAATAATTTTTGTTTCTCTTTAACAAACCTTGACCCTGGCAGTGTCAGAGAATGAATACTCGTTTGTTTCTAACATAATAATAATAACCGCAATAGCATTATCCATTTAATACGTCGCCATTGAGTTATTTAATTAACCCTTACAAATAGTTATTTATAAATGTATAAATTAGCAGTTAATCATACTTGACACTTCCCAACGACACCTTCTAGGTAGAAGTATTGGAATACGTTTTATTAAAACAAAAACAGCTACACATTTGAAGGTCACCTTGACTAAGAGTGAATATTAAAAGAAAAACAAATGTGAGAATGCCCCCCCCCCCTTACCCCTGAAAAAAAAATCAATACGCCAATTCATTGAAGATTTCCATATTAAAAGTTATTTATAGTAATTTGCTCTTTATATGCGCATCGTGCAGACGTGAATCATCCGTGAATGTCGGAGCCTCAAAATATTTGGCAAGGAGATCGGTCGCCATGAAAGAATGTTGATAAAAAAAAAAGGCTAACAAAAGAATCTTACACAAGTGCATAAGACCCAACGTACCCATGCCACGTCTGTGACAGCAGATCCAACGTACCCATGCCATGTCTGTGACAGCAGACCCAACGTACCCATGCCATGTCTGTGACAGCAGACCCAACGTACCCATGCCATGTCTGTGGCAGCAGACCCAACGTACCCATGCCATGTCTGTGACAGCAGACCCAACGTACCCATGCCATGTCTGTGACAGCAGACCCAACGTACCCATGCCATGTCTGTGACAGCAGACCCAACTTACCCATGCCATGTCTGTGACAGCAGACCCAACTTACCCATGCCATGTCTGTGACAGCAGACCCAACGTACCCATGCCATGTCTGTGACAGCAGACCCAACTTACCCATGCCATGTCTGTGACAGCAGACCCAACTTACCCATGCCATGTCTGTGACAGCAGACCCAACTTACCCATGCCATGTCTGTGACAGCAGACCCAACTTACCTATGCCATGTATGTGACACAGGCATCTTCGAGCTTATAGGAAATGAGAAATGTGCTCATCTTCAACTACGAAGGAGGTATATGACGTCATGAGTAGTTTGGACAAGGTATTTTTCTTTCTCCCTACTCGTAAGCCTTGTACGGGGGGGGGGGGGAGTGTCTTGTATTTTTGTTTTCATTTTATTGTTTATTGGTCAGTTCACCTTCTATAGTTAACTGAATCGGACCGTGTGTTTGGTCTGTAAAAGAATCTTTGTAAAAACTAAGAAACAGTTTTACTTTTATTTTCTATGAAGTATTTCTGTAAGACTTTTGGACCCCTGTCTAGGGTGAGCTACTTTATTTGTTATATCTCTGGTAATACTGGTATATTCTTATGAGGTTGTAGTTACTATTTCCAGTCGTAGAGAAGACGCTGAGTTTTTGTGTTTATTTCTTATAGGGTACCAGTGTTGTAGTTGTGTTACTGTGAGCCAAGGTTGTGGATGATGCTTGACTGTCTCACACGGTTGTAGTATGATTGGATTGTTAAACCACAAGGTGTGGATTGGTTGTTACAATCTTTGTTTATTTATTAAGATTTGATAACATCACCAGTATTACTTTTTTTAAATTTTAATTTTACATATCATTAAGTTTAATTTATACAATCAGTATCATCCTCTACATAATCTGTAAATACCCACTGCATTAAAATTTCACCTGAAGTTAAATGAATTATATTGTCATTTCGTTGATGTTCATTTATCTCATGCTATTTGAGAGAGTCAGGGACCCGGACAAGCGAGCTAAGCCTTAAAAACAAGCCCTGACAGTTATAATGATCTATAGTTAATCATTTTTTACTTATTATGTATTACACCAAAAAGTGTGTTATTTCTAAATCTTTCCGCCATTTCATATAAATCTCCCAACACTAGATCAACTTAATTGAAAATGTGTATCAAAATAATAAACTTAAATAATGTAGATTTTAGGTACTATTTTTTTTATTGATTGTTTCAATAAAAAATCAGTTTAGGATTATTTAGAAGTAATAGACTACGCATACTCCAACTATTTTTGCAATATTTAGCCACATTTAAACAATATTTTGTGTATGTAAAAAAGGTAACTTCATTTTGATTAAGCATAGAGAGTAGTAAGTGTATGAATTCATCCTTAATTTGTGTTTTTTTTTTCTTTTTAAAAGCCAAATGAGGTGGAAAAAACTTGTCCCCTGTACAACCACGATGTCAAAGGTCAAGTAGCGTATAAGGTTTAAAATACTTCTTCAATACCGTCCTCCCCCTTAAACCCCCCCCCTCTCTCCACTCTTCTGCCAAGACTACGGGTATCATTTTCTAGTAGCGAGACCTCATCTAATTCAGGGCTGTCTCGTAGCAATGTAAGTTGACTTTGGCTCCTTGTTGGACATGACGTGAAAACCATACAAGGGGCAGACAACCCCTGCCCAACCAGTAGTTGATCTTTCTGAATAAGAAACTTACACTCTTTCCATGAGTTCTCTCCCGTTGGAGTCCGTATAGAAGGTGTCACTGTTGACGATGCTAGTAGTGAAAATAGATATCACTTCTTTCCCTTGTCTGTCGCTGGGGATACACAGGAATTACATTAGACAGATTGAGAGAGAGAGAGAGAGAGAGAGAGAGAGAGAGAGATGTAGAGTATTTAGAAGGACTGGGAACTAAGAAAATGAAATTTCATGGAACTTTCTTCCTTAAGTTCATATTGTGTGTTTTTGAAAGAGAGAAACAAAGAGATATAAATTATAAGTGAGGCAGAGGGAGAAATGAGGGAAGAGAATGAAAAGAGAGAAAGAGAAAAAGAGAATGAAAAGAGAGAAAGAGAATGAAAACAGAAAGAATGATAAGATAGAAAGAGAATGATAAGAGAGAAAGAGAATAAAAAGAGAATAAAAGAGAGAAAGAGAAAAAGAGAATGAAAAGAGAGAAAGATAATGAAAAGAGAGAAAAAGAGAATGAAAATCGAGAAAAAGAATGATAAGAGAGAAAAAGAATGATAAAAGAGAAAGAGAAAAAAAATCAAAACAGAGAAAGAGAATGATAAGAGAGAACAAGAATAAAAAGCGAGAAAGAGAATGATAAGAGAGAAAGAGAAATAAGGAAAACGAGAGTGTAAAGAAAACAAAGAGAGAACAATAATTAATCAAAACGAGTTAAAAAGACTAAGTGAAAGAAAAAGAAATATAGAGAGCAATTGAGAGCGATAGAGAGCGATAGATAGAAACAGAGATTGATAGAGATAGATAGATATTGACATAGATAGATAGATATTGACATAGATAGATATTGATAGAGATAGAACAGAGAAATCATAAAAAAATGAAGACAGAATCAGAACTAAAAAGAGAGAGTATAAAAGAGAGACAGGGTGTGTGTGTAGGAAATTGGGAGAGAACAAGATAAAAGAGAGAACAAAAAAAAAACCCAGAAGAGAGAAATGTGGAAGACTGATAATAAGAGAATGAGAGACATAGAGAGAAAGAAAAAGAGTAGCGAGGAACAGAGAAAGAGAGAGGTAGTATTCACCTATGTCAACTGATACTGTTAGGTGGTAGAATGGAGGGTAGTGATTCAGGAGAATTAATCGCTTAATACGAAACGTTTTCATTAAACAAAACAAAAAGATGAACATAAAACTATTTCATTCCATTTAATGAGCTCGCAAACGTATATCTTAGGTATCATTGAAATGTTATATATTAAGGCGTAATTTTAATGATCAATCCTTCCTTGGGGTTGCACTTAATTACTAGTTGTTACAAGCAACCGAATCAGTTGATATCACCGTAGACTTAGTAAGTACCTCACCTGTCATCTATAGGTCCAACTGTCCACTGAAACTCAGCATGCTTGGATCCCTTGTACAGTCGGATCACCTGGGACACCCAAGGTGAGAATGTCTGGTGTATTTCTTGAACGAGTGGGCCCTTAGATTTGACAAGAGTAAACCATTAGTATCAACTTAAGTCATTGTTACAATTTGTAATGTCTTAACTCTTTCTCTCCGTAATTATTTTGCCACGTTTTGGAAGGAATTCTTCATTTTGCTCATTACTATTTCACTACCCTGTTATAATTGGGCTTCAATAACTTTGTTGTTTGTTATCAGAAAATGTTGCATTTGGTATAGAATTAAAGGCTATTTTTACATAGTTAAAAGTCAAGTTTAAACAAATTAAACATTAATTTAATTTAATGAGGTCAAAATCAACGATGGTATCGTCGATTAGGAGAGAAAGAGTTAAAGACACTATGACAAACTCTAAGAGAGAGACACAGAGAGAGAGACAGAGATAGAGAGAGGTAACATAACGAGAGCATTACCATATGTTTACAAAGTGTATATATGTCTGTCTGGGTTTTGTTTCTACTCCCATTTTCCATTTTCGGATCAAGTTAAAACTTTGCACAGTTATTATTAATTAATTGTTGATTAATTATTCTGTTTGATTTCGAAATAAGAGGAATAAATGCTTCTTAATGACAGATATGAATTTATTTACAGATTTTGTCTTTTTTTTGCATTTAGACAGGTTTCTTTTCCTCTTCCCATTCTCGGACAAAGTTGAAATTTTGCCTAATTATTCATAATCGATAACAAAACACGAATCAATCCTAAAATTAACAATTTTTCTAGACTGTTACTGAAAGATTCCTATTTTTAGCCTCAGAAAGAGGAATAGACGATATTAGCTCTGTGTGGTCTGTCTGTCCTTCCGTCCGTCCCATTTAGATCTCGTAAACCAGAAAATATATTGAAAATCCGACATCATGATATTCTAGACCTCTTAAAGTTCTGATGCAACGGCTACATTTTTCTTTCCTAAAAACTAAAAATTTAATTCTTAAAATCAACTATTCAAGCAAATTTTTTTTCATAAAAGTACACCATTTTTACAACTATTCACTACGGTTTACGCAAACGGTTTTAGGTTTTAAATTTTTTTTTTCACAATTGTATAGCTACGTTAAGTCATTGCAGTCATACCAACTATAACATTTACCAAAAATTGTTTTTGTTTTTTTAAAGAGAAAAAATCTATTTAGTACGCATATTTGTAGAGCATAATTTAAAATAACAATTAATAAGTAGTTTTTCATATTATCGCGTGAACTGTGACATCCCCAGGCATAATTGTTCACTGAACGAAAGGAAGGGGCGATTTTTTTTTAACGGAAATGTTTTTTTACTGAGCCTTCGTTCACGTCTAAATTCATCTTTATCTTGGTCTGCTGGACCGTTGGGGCACCACACAAGACCTGTCAACCTACCTTCTCCATTATACTCTGTCATTTGTCCTCTATGGAATTTCATTCTAATATTCTTTCTGAAAATACTGAAACCTCCTTTTTTACCTGCCTGGGTGGACCACTTCGGGAGCCGATTTTGAGTTTGTGTCTCCACGCAAACTGTCTATGTAACTTTGTTTTTATAGTCTCGGTTTCCTGCCTTTCTTTAATGTCGTCTGTAATAGCACGGTAGAGTCTCCACAAACTTGATCACATATAAATTGTAAGCCAAAGTTGGACCAAATGTACTTTCTGTAACCGTTCACATTGAATGTATTGTATTATCCAAAAGTACTACTTAGTGTTCATACAACGTAGACACGTGCTACCTTGACAAGACGTAGGACGTAGACACATGTTAACTTTGACAAGACGTAGGGCGTAGACACATGTTACCTTGACAAGACGTGGGACGTGAGACACATGTTACCTTGACAAGACGTAGGTTCACTTTCTTCTCTCCGGAGACCCTGATGGTGGCAGGGTGCTTGGGGATAAAGACGTACGCCCCTGAGAATCTGTGAATGTCTTGTTGGGCCTCGTAGTAGTTGAAATCCTGGGAGATAGACTCAGTCAGTGCGCTGTCTTTGTTAGTCATTCTCACGAGCAGACCGCTGCTGGTGTCAAATGTCAAGGACAAATGCTGTGGAGAAGTGTAAACAAAAAAAAGTTTTAAGAAAAAAAATAGAAAGAGAGATGGGGGGGGGTGGAGAACAAATATATCTAGAGAGAGGAGATATACAGATGCAGAGAGAGGAGATATACAGAGGCTGAGAGAGGAGATATACACATGCAGAGAGAGGAGATATACAGAGGCTGAGAGAGGAGATATACAGAGGCTGAGAGAGGAGATGTACAGATGCAGAGAGAGGAGATGTACAGATGCAGAGAGAGGAGATATACAGAGGCAGAGAGAGGAGATATACAGAGGCAGAGAGAGGAGATATACAGAGGCTGAGAGAGGAGATATACAGAGGCTGAGAGAGGAGATATTGGAAGGAAACAGAGAGAGAGCAAGAGAGATAAAAAGTGGGAAAGATGGTAGAGAGGGGAAGAGGGAGTGAGAGAGGTGATAGGTAGGAGTGCGAGAGAGAGGTAGAGAGGAAACAGAGAGGATACAAGGTGGAAAAGACAAGGGAGAGAGAGAAAAGAGATGGAAGAAAAGAGAAAGGAAGAGTGATATGTAGAGAGAGTAAGAGAGAAAAAAAGAATGCAGATATAGAGAGGAACGACTTAGAGAGAGATCAACAGACACATTTTGTTTGTTACAAACATAATTGAACTAATAGAACAAGCCTAGATTTACTAGAAGAGACAAAAGAGTTGTGAAATGCTTAGATGTAATTTTAAAATAGTAGAGAAACATTGCAGTGACCTAACACAGAAAAACAATGTACAAAAATACAACAATTCTGTACAATAAAATTAAAGATTTTAATCCATGAATTAAATAATGTTTTTTATAGTCTTTCACTGCTGCAGATGCTAGATTAGCAAAACATGTACAACGTAGAAGGCAAATATTTTTAATCTATTTTTTAAAACTAAGTTGAATGCATCTGACAATGGAAGGTTGAAAATGCCGTGAAATGGGAAACAATCCTTTACAATCTAGTTACATTCTCGATGCTAACAGGTGAAGAGTTATCTTGCACCCATTTGATTTAATTAACAAACCAAAGCAAAAGGCAGTGTGAATGAAGACAGAGGCTTACTTAGAACATTTTATGGATCTACAACATTAACCCAGACACAGCCCACAACATCGCCGGGAGCTGGTCAATAGAATTTATCTACGATCTCCGTGTGTGTGGATCTACGTGTGTTTTTTTTTTTCCTCTTGCTTACTCCAGGAGAAAAATTGTCCCCATTTTGCCCAGTAGGAGTGAAGCCAAGTGCATCAGCACAGAAACAAACTAGATGGCGCTTCTAATTGAAATACAGGAAGTTGATCTGCCAGCTTTTTTATGAACCCCCTAAGGTGAAGGTCGTTTTCAGAGACTTGGAAGAGTTATATTGGGAAACCAATTTCGTGAGAGAAAATGGCGAGGGCCACCCTCCTCATCCCTCCAATATTTTTTTCTCTGGATATTTTTTTTTCTTGGAATTTTCGCTTCTTCTTTAAGACCGAGCCAAATTCCGTTTAGAAACTTTTTGTTTTTACTTGATGACCATGTTGTTATTTTATCATGTCACATTGTATCGTTAGACAGGGCCGGACTTAAACAATGGGAGGCCCTATGTGAATTGAATTTGGTGGCCCCAAATGAAATACACAAATAAAATAAAAAAAACAGCGAAAAAAAAAATAACCCAATTTATTAAAAAGCTAGTGTACTAAAACAATAACATTGAAGACAAATTTAGCTATTTCATCTACCTAGGTGTTATAATAAATGAAAAACTGTCATAGAATCTCCATATTGCTGAAACTATTAAAAAATCAAACAAAGCATTAGAGTTTATTAAAAGAAATTTCTATAAATCAAATAAGAACATAAAACTAAAATGCTATTTAACCTTGGTTAGGCCAATAATAGAATATGCATCCTCCGTTTGGGACCCCCTCAACTCAAGAAAACATTAAGAAACTGGAACAGACACAAAATAGAACAGTGAGATTCATAACAAACGAATATTCACATTTGACTAGAGTAACACATTTAGTAAAATCACTAAATTTAGAAAGCCTTCAGGACAGAAGACTCAAAAGTAAAGTAGCAATTATACTTAAAACACTGAAACATAATCTTCAAAAACAAAAAATCTAATATAATACTCAGAAAGACACAAAGATAAAGGCACATTCCTAGTTCCATATGCTAGGACAAATTTTTACTAATGCTCCTTGTATCGAATTGTTTGATTGAGTCATGACGTGTGTGATCACAGGTAAGTGATACCTTATCTGCGTAATAGATTGGGCATGTGTCAAATGGCAGTTGATCGACCAATTACATCTGTGTGATTGCGCTTAGTTGACTTATTAATTGTATTTACTGTAGATTGATTCATTATGTTTGTAATTACTGCTGAATATTATGACACATCACCTTCAGAGCAGCGGAGAGAGGCTGCAGACGTTGCCAGTAAGCAATCTCCATGGAAACAACTTGCCGCCCAATGCACCGAACGGCGAAGGATCTAATGGACCTCATTCACAAATGGTAAACAAGCAACAGTTAGTCACGTGATAATATTGATAAAACAACGAAACGATAGCCATTGTGTATTAAAGACCACATCGCATGGCTAAATGGTGTTTAAGATTGGTGAATGAGGTACATTCTAAGATTACATGCTTGATGCATATGTGTAACTACTTGCGATTCATTAAAATGTGTATTTAATGAAGAGCATTCCATTCTGACGGAGAGGTGGTTGAGACTTTTATTGTAACGAGCTAATACAAACATTGTAGCCAAACACGAAGGGATTTACGAATTAATCATAATGTTTATAAGAAAGCTTTTTATCCTGTTTATAGATTAATATAGATCTATATCTAGGACATAACTGGATAAGAAAACGAGCGAGGTTGTTGGGGGCAGACGAGAGGAACTCTTCAATGTGCAGAAACGACAAAAGCTAGACAGTCAACATTGACATTCAACGAAGTACAGTGGCGCCGTGGCGGGAAAAACGCAAACAAGGTCCTAAGAAGAAAAGTCAGTAAGACAGCACTAAGAAGTGACCATGCTTTGTCTTCTTGGGCTTCTTGATTTTTGTACCAAAAGGATTTGAGAACTGTTTTTTCACATCGTCAATAAAAATATAATTCTAATAGATGCAAGTCAGAGCTAAAATTGTGATGATTACGATAAAGTACTTAAGGTGTCGTTACAAATTATGAATTAATGTCTTGGTGTTATGGAGGATATGTGAGTGATGTTGATGTAACCATGAGGGAAGTAGAGTGGGTGTGATGTCGATGGTTCCCGCTTGTGTAGGCTGAATAGTTTCTGATGAAACCATGAGGTGGTCTGGCGTCATTCAAGTGGATAAAAAGGATTGGAAGGAAAGTTAAGGAAGTGACCAGCAAGCGACGGGAGATAGAAAAGTTGGGATTTGTAGGGAGTATTCTACCTGCTGGAAAATATATCATAGAAATTGTTTATGTTGAAACTGTGTAAATTTCAAAATAAAAGTTTTAAGTTTGTTGAACATATATACGCAATGTCAGCGGATAAATGACAAAATTTATGTTTTTTTTTTTTTACATGTCTATGGTGTTCCTTTCAAATTGAAGATACAGGACGGCTTTTGGGGGTTGCGGGCAGGGTTTGAGCCCTGGACTATCGAGACAGCTGTCAACATCACATACTACACGACTAACCAGCCCGAAATATCTCCAATAACCTTGACCTTCCATCCTTCTATTCAGTAAAAGTCTGTAACAAAAAAACAAAGAAAGCCCAAGACAGAGTGATCAGACCACGTTCTACCAATTTCTCTTCTATCCCGTAGGCCAACACTTTAAAATAGGGCAACCGTTCCATTCTAATTTCTGTGCCTCCCTTAGATCTGTGGGCGAGGAGCAGACAAGATAGTATCTCTTCACCGCAGGCGAGAGATACCCAAACGTCCTGTAACACGAGGCAATGAGAAATTCTGCCAGCGCTGATTAAAAGTGGATTCTACAAACTCGTATCAGAGTTGAAATGACGCACTACGGCTAATCTACTTGCAACTCAAACTGTATCCATTTTTCTTTCAATTGTCCCATATTTTTCCCTTACAAAAGAACATGGCTATCAATATTTCATGAACGCATTTTATTCATTGTAACACTGATGTATTTATAAGTTTTAGAGTTGGAGTTAGGGCCGGATTTAAGCATTTGGAGGCCCCTGGGCAGGATTTTTGTGGAAACTCATACACTTTTTCGAAAGCTTTAATAAAGATACACTTATTTAAAAAATACTTATATATAAAAAGATTGCTATATTTTAGAAGAAAATAATACAGTGCAATATAGTTTCATTTAAAAAAATGTAATATGCTTATTTAGTTTAAATAGTGTAAATTTTGTAGTTTGTGGAGGGTACGGTCCTTAGTAGTCCCACTGTCGTAAATCAAAAGTTGTATTAACTTATTCCGAGCATGTTACAAGATTACACTTTTTCACCACCACATTTTCGGAAGCCGTAAAAATGAGAAAGAAATGTTAAAAAAAAAAAAAAAAAAGGGGGGCCACCGCAGGATTTTTGGTAGGGGGGTGCAAGTTGCCACCTATGGAAAAAAAAGTCGTAGCATCATCTTTCTCGTTACGAAAATATTATATAACTGCCTACATCCCCTCCCCGGCCCCCATATCTAAGCGATAATAACTTCACTGTAAATACTTTTTTCATGAACTAAAAAAAAAAAAATAAACATGTGAACACAATTTTTATTGTACACATTGTTCACTTTATCCATGCAAGTACGGTGCGGCCTTTGCTTCCTACCGTCAGTCTGACGTGAACAATGGGTGCACGTTCATACAAAGTTGGCCATCAATTCCTGATAAGCCTGGGCTCATCTTCTATAACTTACAACTATAGTTTTAAAAAAGTGGAAGCGCTACTTGTTCAGTTGCTAACATAGAGTTGAAGCTAGGTGCTGAAACAAATGATACATACATATGTTAAACATAAATGAATGCACTGGTGCTGTTATTCATTTATGTTTAATATATGTATGTATCATTTGTTTCAGCACCTACCTTCAACTCTCTGTTTACATTTACAGCATTTTTGCTCGTACCACTGAAGCTTCTATATGTAATGTGTTTATGTTGTCCACTTGTCTTTGTGAGAGATATACAATTAGATAGAGCCATCGTTTGTCTAATACATGGGTGGTGTGACAAGTCAAAAACTCGCTGTCAGAGTCACTCAAATTTATCACAGCATTAATTATTATTTTTCATTATTTATTTATTTTATTTTAATTATTTCCCCATCCTACCCCTAAATTTCTCCACCCGCACCACCTTTTCCGCTCCAGGCTAGACTTAGTTGACCACATTGGAGATAGCTAGGCCACGGCTTTCGAGTTATCTTCCCTTGACCGGGGCAAAGATACGCACAGACTTTGATCTTATCGACAGGATGTCTGACAGCCGCAGTGGACACCACCTTGTGTTGAATGCAAGCTAATCCTTCTCCCCCCCCCCCTTTCTTCTACGTCTCTCTTTGATCTAGGAGATTACTCGAGTCAAAGTGCCTCTCGACGCTCCCATCTTAAGTCTAATTCACCCACGTGTAAGATAAATCTTAAGCCTAGGGCATTTCCTGTGTCCGCCCACATTTTCCGGGCCTTTGTATATAAGGTAAATTAAATCAAGTCGGACCCTCTCCTTCTCATTCGAGCTGAGCTATCGAGTCTGGACTATATCATCCCTCCTAGAGGAATACCTGGTGGTAAGCCGAACTTAATCACAAGTTCCATCTCAATTACTTTTGTGCTATTTCCATTGGATATTATCATGTGTATTTTATTAGTTCATTTATATTTAATTAGTGCATTGTGTATTTCTCACTGGCGTAAGTAGAGAACATAAACATGTCCTATGTATGTATTTATGAATTGCATTAATCTATTAATGCTACATTGCTCAATTGACCGTTGATGCAACCATGTATATATTTGTACACCTTATTTTATTTCCTTTATCTCGGTTGATCGCCTTGATGATTTTACTATCGCACTAATACTGCGCTTAGAAAGGAAATATGAGTTATCTCCCCTGTATTGAATTATCTCCCCTTTACTCATTTTACCCTAATGAGAGTTGCGCCGCTTGAACGGACACACCATTCAAGCGCGCTCCATTGTTCTCGACCCACGGTCATATGTAAACAATCATCTGGGTCGCTGACCACCGCCCAATTCAACCCCCCCCCTCTCTCTTTCTCTATCCACCTCTGTTGTTTATTTGAGATTATTATTTCCCCTTCTATGTACTTTTTATATTATTATTTCCCCTTCTATGCACATTTTATATTGCTACTATCAGCCATCTATTTTCCCAATCCCATTTGTCATCATCTCCTCATTGTGCTCTAAAGCAATTTCACCAATCTGACGAATGCACCTCAGTCGAGGGCATCGATAAGATGCACGAGAGACATGTCCTAACTTGTCTTTATTTATCCGCAGCCTCCCTCAGGTGTCTGCTTTTTATCTATTGGATTAATCACCTATTCATTTGCTATTTGCTGTTCAGTGTCTACTCGACGCCACTCAACTACTGCCTATGTGCTTAGTGCTATTCATCACCGCACTTGCCTACTGAGATCTACTCAACTCTACTACTTGGCGCTATCGGCATTGCCCGCCTATTCGACAGCCCACCTGTCAAGCTATTAGGTGCGACGTCCCTATAGATTCTGATCTGTGTGAGACGTCATAGCTACGCCAACCCTCTGCAACTCACTGGACATACCCTGTCAACTACGCTGCCCACGGCAGATCCGCTCTGCCCGCAGTAACCTTGTGCCCACGGTAGCCGGCCACCCGCCCTACTGTGCCCACTACAGATATTAGATTTTGGGGATTGAGACTCCACAAGAACTATATCACCGGCGTCCCTCTATCCGCTAGAGCGCCACCTCCAGCTGCAGAACCTCAAGCCAGGACACAGCCAGCTGCGACATCAACAGGAATACCAGCTAAGTCAGAGGACAAAGTGACATACTCTCTTATTAGGTGCAAGAGTGATGATCAAACATAGAATATGCTAGAGATAGATGCAACCCCCCCCCCTTTTTATCCTCATGTATATTTATGTAAATAAATATTCTTTATTTTAACTTTTGTATCTATCTTTCATTGCTTTGTCTCGTTGCGTGTCTGCTCCCGATTCATATGCTGATAAGTGGGGGTGTGATAGCTTTAAAAATAATCATCCCCTAGACATTAAACGCGCCAAACACACGTCACATTTCCCCACCTGTCACATTTTGGGGGCCTGTCCGGGATTTAACCCATTAGTACAGCAGGCACGAACAGGCGGCAATAACTAAAATTCCATATCAATATTTTTTTTCCTTAAAATATTTATAAGTATCATCACTTCGCATTAACAAGAGTGTCACTTCTGTCATATTTTATTTATTACTATTATTGCATTTCATGTGTAATATTTTCTTGCAGGAATTTTGTGATTAACGTAGGCAGACACCAGATTCCCCTTTTTACTCTTTCTTGCATTCAGCGGCTCCTTTCTACATTTTACCTCTCAATATCTTCCACCTCATCCTCTTCCTAATCCGGCCTCTTTAACCATGGACTTAGCGGAATTAGCTTCCGATTTCGAGGCTGAAGGAATATTTTGTGGATTCGAAGGTCTCGAGTTAGAAGACTACGTACGGAGACAGATTGAAAGGGCACAAAGAATGGAAGAATTGCGCAAAGCCCGTGAGCAGGAAATACTAGAAATCAGACAGCGCTATAGACCGCAGAGTTTGGAGCTGAACAGCACACCCGCAAGACAAGACCAGGAAGCAGAGGAGAGTGGAATCATGACTCATGTCGAAACAGAGCACACCGCCCAAACGGACTCAGAAGTTGCTGCTAAGGATGAAACTTTCATACCTGATATCCCTCCTCTCGACAATTCCACATTGTCTACCCAGCCCGACCCTCCTGCTCAGTCCAATAGTCCTGCAAACTGCGATGCCCCAATCCAGCCCAGGCTCTCAAGCAAATCCCAACCTAGAAAGGCACCAACCCAACAACCAGCCTTGCACAAAAACTGCTACTACCCAGCACGTAAGCCTCGTCATAACCAGAACAACCAAGCCCACCGTGACTGCAACAACAGCACGCGTGGCTACAAAACTAACCGTGTCTACCGTGACTGCAACGACAGCATGCGTAGCCACAAACCCAACCGCCAAAAGCAGCAGGCCTCACAGCGCAGTTCAGTAATGACCGCGGTCCCCAAACCCTCTGTATCTAATCAGCAAACACGTACTGATAGAACAGCGGGCGACCCATACGTCATATCAACACTGACTGTGGCCCCTGAACACACTGCCCTTGGCCCTACGAAAACGGAAGTCCTACCGGCACTTCCTCACCCTGTCTCATCTCCCCCCGGGATAGAGACCATTCTGGTAAACGGGAGGTACGTCCGATCCCTATTTGACACAGGCTGCGCTGTAAGCTCAGTTATCTGCAAAGCACTGGTTGATCCGGCTGATCTCACAGATAGAACTGTGACGATTCAGTCCCTGGACCGTGAAATTCCTCCAAAGATCCTTCCTATTGCTAGGGTCCACGTGGAGTGCAGGTACGTGCATGGCACCATTGACGCCGCCGTCATGGACACGCCAGTGTACGACTTCATTCTGGGCTCCAAATATGTTCCTCTTGGAGTAGTCAACAAGCCGTACTTCTCTCTGCCCGTCGGTAGATCGACGAAGCAGAAACGTGGCCGCAACCAGTCGGTTGGAAGCCCTGGTCGCCACACTAACACGCCTAGTCCCGACTCATCAGCGAAGCTCAAACCTCTCCGCCCTGGCATTGGCACTGCTAGGAAGTCACGAGTTAAGTCGTATACCTGCGCTCGTGAGGGTCTACTTGACCCAGGCTACTCAGCCAAAATTAAACAACATTCCTCTGACATTGACAGTGTTTGAATGCCCCGAGGTAAGATGAACCCTTGCTCTCGCGGACTCACTCCTCTTCATGGCCCCTCGGCCACCATTCCAAATCAACCTTCCCCTGGCATTGATAGTGTCAGGAAGTCACGATGTAAGCCGAACCCTCGCGCTTGTGAAAACACTTCTTACCGTGGCTCCTCAGCCACAATTCAATATCAACTTTCCCCTGGCATTGACCATGCCAGGAAGCCACGATGTAAGCCGAATTATCGCCCTCGTGGGGACGTTCTCCGGCAGAACTCCACATTCTTTATCAGGCCACACTTCCCTGACATTGATCGTGTCAGACGAAACCGAGGTAAGCTGACCACTTACTCTCGTGAAGAAGCGCCTCACAGCGGCTTCGGAGGTAAGCCCCAACGGGCACACGTGCCTTGGGCGCCCCGCCTAAGCCCCAATCACCCTCCCCAATCCGCCCCAGGAAGGAAATATAACTCATCCAATCGCCCAATCTACTCTCCCGAGCAGCCCCACATGTTTCACCCAGGTGACTACATAATCAGGGACGGAAAGTAGACCACGGACAGACTTGGACAGACTCTCCTCCTGGCATGGCTACCCCTTATTTTTCCAGATTTTTTTTTCTAATGCTGTGATAACAACTGATCTTAAAGTTAGAGTGACATCAGTCTGCTCGCACTTTATGGATCTTTCTGCGATAGATCCATCTTGGCGGCGGCGTATGTGACAAGTCAAAAACTCGCTGTCAGAGTCACTCAAATTTATCACAGCATTAATTATTATTTTTCATTATTTATTTATTTTATTTTAATTATTTCCCCATCCTACCCCTAAATTTCTCCACCCGCACCACCTTTTCCGCTCCAGGCTAGACTTAGTTGACCACATTGGAGATAGCTAGGCCACGGCTTTCGAGTTATCGTCCCTTGACCGGGGCAAAGATACGCACAGACTTTGATCTTATCGACAGGATGTCTGACAGCCGCAGTGGACACCACCTTGTGTTGAATGCAAGCTAATCCTTCTCCCCCCCCCCCCTTTCTCCTACGTCTCTCTTTGATCTAGGAGATTACTCGAGTCAAAGTGCCTCTCGACGCTCCCATCTTAAGTCTAATTCACCCACGTGTAAGATAAATCTTAAGCCTAGGGCATTTCCTGTGTCCGCCCACATTTTCCAGGCCTTTGTATATAAGGTAAATTAAATCAAGTCGGATCCTCTCCTTCTCATTCGAGCTGAGCTATCGAGTCTGGACTATATCATCCCTCCTAGAGGAATACCTGGTGGTAAGCCGAACTTAATCACAAGTTCCATCTCAATTACTTTTGTGCTATTTCCATTGGATATTATCATGTGTATTTTATTAGTTCATTTATATTTAATTAGTGCATTGTGTATTTCTCACTGGCGTAAGTAGAGAACATAAACATGTCCTATGTATGTATTTATGAATTGCATTAATCTATTAATGCTACATTGCTCAATTGACCGTTGATGCAACCATGTATATATTTGTACACCTTATTTTATTTCCTTTATCTCGGTTGATCGCCTTGATGATTTTACTATCGCACTAATACTGCGCTTAGAAAGGAAATATGAGTTATCTCCCCTGTATTGAATTATCTCCCCTTTACTCATTTTACCCTAATGAGAGTTGCGCCGCTTGAACGGACACACCATTCAAGCGCGCTCCATTGTTCTCGACCCACGGTCATATGTAAACAATCATCTGGGTCGCTGACCACCGCCCAATTCAACCCCCCCCTCTCTCTTTCTCTATCCACCTCTGTTGTTTATTTGAGATTATTATTTCCCCTTCTATGTACTTTTTATATTATTATTTCCCCTTCTATGCACATTTTATATTGCTACTATCAGCCATCTATTTTCCCAATCCCATTTGTCATCATCTCCTCATTGTGCTCTAAAGCAATTTCACCAATCTGACGAATGCACCTCAGTCGAGGGCATCGATAAGATGCATGAGAGACATGTCCTAACTTGTCTTTATTTATCCGCAGCCTCCCTCAGGTGTCTGCTTTTTATCTATTGGATTAATCACCTATTCATTTGCTATTTGCTGTTCAGTGTCTACTCGACGCCACTCAACTACTGCCTATGTGCTTAGTGCTATTCATCACCGCACTTGCCTACTGAGATCTACTCAACTCTACTACTTGGCGCTATCGGCATTGCCCGCCTATTCGACAGCCCACCTGTCAAGCCATTAGGTGCGACGTCCCTATAGATTCTGATCTGTGTGAGACGTCATAGCTACGCCAACCCTCTGCAACTCACTGGACATACCCTGTCAACTACGCTGCCCACGGCAGATCCGCTCTGCCCGCAGTAACCTTGTGCCCACGGTAGCCGGCCACCCGCCCTACTGTGCCCACTACAGATATTAGATTTTGGGGATTGAGACTCCACAAGAACTATATCACCGGCGTCCCTCTATCCGCTAGAGCGCCACCTCCAGCTGCAGAACCTCAAGCCAGGACACAGCCAGCTGCGACATCAACAGGAATACCAGCTAAGTCAGAGGACAAAGTGACATACTCTCTTATTAGGTGCAAGAGTGATGATCAAACATAGAATATGCTAGAGATAGATGCAAACCCCCCCCCTTTTTATCCTCATGTATATTTATGTAAATAAATATTCTTTATTTTAACTTTTGTATCTATCTTTCATTGCTTTGTCTCGTTGCGTGTCTGCTCCCGATTCATATGCTGATAAGTGGGGGTGTGATAGCTTTAAAAATAATCATCCCCTAGACATTAAACGCGCCAAACACACGTCACATACCCCCACCTGTCACAGGTGGGCAACCTTTTTGTATCGAGGGCCGCATTAATAAAAGTTTGGGAATGGCGGGCCGCATATGTGTATATATCTTAGAAAGATACGCTAGCTAGCTGTTTAGAATATCTTTTGATGCATATTTACACTGTATTATATTCACGTTTCTTTCTTTTTTTTTCCACACTCCACGTTGAACAATTACAACAAGAGTTAGCAGTTTTTGAAACCAATTTTACGTTGTCTTTTTAAAATTGCTGTTGTTTTTTTATATCACAATATCCCCACAAATATACAGTTGTACTTAATATGCAGTATTTTATTTTTTACACTCGTGCATAATGTTCCGGAACTGTGAAACTAGCTGTTACCCCTGTGACTGCTGTCAAATTACAGTCAGTCAACATTGACCAGTGTTAATACTTGTTTAGTTTCCAATTAAATTTTACTCTCTGAATGAGACAGTATATGTTCCGGAAGTTGAATGTCGGCACGAGCGAAACCTGCCCTTGTGGAGCATCAGCAGAGAATGCTGACCATGTCCTACAATGATGCATACTAAATCAAGAGATCCAAAAAAAGACTCTCCAAAGACTATTCGGAGAACTACCTGATCCGGAAACCACTGCGCGTTTCATCTCAGATATAGAATTACTGATCTGAGCCCTCCAACATGTAAAATGAGAACGAAAAAGAAGAAGAACTGATGTATGTGTACACAAATAGTGTTAACAGCAGCAAAGTTTTTTTTAAGTGTGGAAATACCGCTTCTGGCACCCATTAGACTCCCGTGGTAATACTGACTGGAACTTCTCTTTGCTTGGAGTTATGTCCTCTGTGGCTGAATCAGCTTCTGCGATAAATGGTGAGCTGATGGTATTGAAAACTGGTTCTTCACGTCTTAAAATTTGCTTTTATGAATTACACAATTAAGGAATCTTAATAAGTGTTGTACTTTTAATTATTTCACTAAAAATAGTTTCACCTTTCAGCAAAGGAAAATGACAAAAACTATTTTCTTTTGCTGACCTGTAGAAATGGGAAAGCCTTGTTTGCAAAGATTTAACATGCATTTATATTTTTTATATGTTAACAACCAATTGCAATTATAATTATAACATACTTATAGAAAAACATGAAATCTGTCTTCCACTCTTCATTAGAAATATTGGTAACAAAGTCACAGTCAATGTCCTTCAAGTAACGTAACAATTTCCTCCTTGAGATTTTATAATTCATTTGCTTTGCCCGTGCTAAGCTAGCGAATGCATTAGATTATTTTGTTCATAAATCGGAACTACCTGTGGTTTAGACCCCTAGCTTTACTAAGTTTGATTACAATGATGTTGTGGCCAATATAATGATGAAATTGTATGCAGCTTTGTGCAAACTTTCCTGTTCAGAGTTTATAGTTGGGATATTTTTTATTAAAAAAAAATATTTTTCTTAGTCAAAGATCGAGCTCCATCCGTTGTTACACTTGCTATCTTGTTCCAAGCCTACCCAACACTCAGAGATTGTGTCTTGAATCGAGTGTATTGATGTATAGCCAATAAGCATAATCTTCGTTTACTTAAAACTTTTATAATGAGACAGTTTCAATAATTTATTTAGATATTATTTTTAATATTTGCATTTTTATATGTATATACTGTGGGCACACCTGATTTCTATAGGTGTCGGCGGGCCGCATAAAACACTTCGGCGGGCCGCATGTGGCCCGCGGGTCGTAATTTGCCCACCCCTGGTCTACTACATGCCTAACGGCTGTCTGTGTCGGCTCTATCGAAGTTGTTAGTGAACGGATGCTGCGAGGGTGGGGGAGGGGCTAGCTGGGGCTTGTGACCTTTGACCACTGGGTTGGTAATTTGCATACGGGCGAAATCACTCTGGATCAGAAGAATGTTTTTATGGACATTCCGATGGTCTAGAGCAGTGGTTCCCAAACTTTTTTGTCTCGTAGACCCCTTGCCATGTTTTCCATTCTTCGGTAGACCCCTTGCATTTTTCGGAAAATTCTTCAACTTCATTTTAGTTTTTCTCACTTATTTCTAGGCCATTCATTAATGAATTTCAAATTAAAATGAAGCAAAATAAGATTTAATATGCATTATATAAATTGACTAAACAAAAAAAAAACAACAACAGCAACAAAAAAAAAAAAAAACGCCTGTTGCAGTATTTCCCAAAGTTCGTTTATTATTTTCAACAATTATTCTTTTTTTTTTAAGGGGCGAAGGGAAGAGGGGTTCTCAGATTTACGAAAATTATTGAAGGGGTACGCATATTTGGTATATGTTGAAAGTTTGGGAAACACTGGCCTATTGGATAGCAAATTTGAGTAAAATTTCAACATTAGGGTTCAATTTAGTTAGATTTAATCTATCATAACTTCTCGATTAGATGATGTTGGTTTTAAATTCATCCCATCTATTGTATGCTTCATTACTTAATCCTCACAAGAAACATTGAGATTAGGCCTTCGTTTTGATCAAATTTAGGTAATCACCTTGTAGCGAAAGTTTTTAACCTCTTTAAATGTATGAAATAAGTCTGTCAAGATTGGATTTTTAGCACCCAAGAACTCAGAAATAAATATTGTCAAACATAAGCCTTTCGACAACTATCATACTTCCCTGTGAAGGAGCAGTTGATCAAAGTTTCAGGCAATGAGCAGTTCTTTATGGATTTCTTAATTCATAGCAAAAAGAAAACATGATAATAATAACACTATATTATCAGGCAAGGTTAACTAGTCCAGCTTTTTTTTTAGAAGTATGTCTTTGGAAAGTAATTACATAAGAACCTTTCATTGTCCAAACTCATCTTACCATTACACATTGAGCTGTATTGTTGTTTAAAGAAATTTTTATCATGATATCAGGTGTGTATGGCTTTTAATAGTGCAGTTTTCTGGAGTTTGATATAGGCCTAAGAAAAAATATTTTAAGACACTCACAAAGCTCTTTTCTTTTAGGATGTTTAATCAAACATTTTGTTCTACTGTTCTAAACTAAAAGTGTTGGAAGTAGGCTATTTCAAATCTCAATCTATTTTATCATGTTGTCATTGTCTCAAATGGTGTTCCAGGTTAGATAGTTTTATTGTCACTTAGCTTAAAACTTTGTTACAGAAAAAGCACATGGCAATTGTTTTTTTTCCGCACGCCTATTTAACCGTTAGATTATGTATAAATATTTGAAGCGCTAGCAGACGTCTGAAAAAGAGCAAGTGTGAAGGAAATAGTGACAATGAACTGAGACCCGATGCCATAACTGAGGCCGCAGCACGTAATGCTAAATAAATAAAATAATGGCTTGTTCGACAAGGACGAACACAGACAAATGTCTAGTAACCAACACTTTCATTTCTACAGTTCTTTTTAACTAGGCCATGTACAATGTTACTTTCATGCAGACAAAATTACGATATTTAAAATAAGATGTTAAAATTTGAAAATACAAATAAACTTATTCGACTAACAGAGTTACTATTCAAAGGATTAACTAAGGTAAAATCATTAATGGGAAATGAAATTAAAAGTCTCAGCATGCTTAAATGAGATCCACTATCGTAGACCCCCATTTACAGGTCATAGACCCCCAATTTATTTTTTCACTTCCGTAGACCCCTTGGAAGTCCTCGTAGACCCCTGGGGGTCTATATAGACCACTTTGGGAATCACTGGTCTAGAGGTTAGTTTCGCTTGGTGCATTATCGCTAGGCGGTGGTGTCGAATCCGGAGTCACAGGTTCGAGTCTAGGTCGGCGCATGCCCTTATTTTCGTAGCATTTTAATTCACTACTTTCTCTCTTAGAAACTTGGTCCCTGGGTGTATGCGCACCACCTTGCATCTTCCCGCGGACGCCCATCGTGGTACGGTTGTTAGAGGTGGAACATTTGTACAGTCAGTGTTACGTGTTGCCAACTGTATAGTAATGGCTGTGTGATTTATTCAACATTAAAGTGTTATGTTAGTTGGTAGTGTCGAGTGGAGCAGTTTGCAAAGAGCCTGGATATTGAGAATCGTTATAATATAGTTATAGATGCAAGATCTACTTAAGGCCAACCAAGAGCATGACATTAAAAAAAATTATGTATATGTATGTATACATAAACCATTTGTAAAATAGTGATAGTTAACATTTGTATGGGAACTAAAATATTCCCGTAATTATACATCGGAGATGTTCTTCAATTTAAAAAATAAAACTATCTATCTATTTATCTGTCCGTCTGTCTGTCTGTCACCCTTACGATCGAAGAGCCCTGTTGAGATTGCACAAAATGAAAGAAGAGAAAACCTTGATTATAATCTACCCAGGACTTTATTAGGTCAAACTGATCCCAGATCTTCCAACGACTTAAAAAGAGCTACATAATTGATGACATTTTTTTTTTTCATTCTTGTGTTCAGGTTTAGCTTTAGAATGAACGATCAATAAATGAACACGCACACAATGTGAACGGAAGTAGTGACCACTGAACACAAAGTTCACGAAACAATAAATGACATAACAGAAAAACAGACACTTAAAGTACAATAAGACAAACAAATAACCTGACGTCTCTCGAATAACAAAGAACAAGGCATTTAACGGAACCATTAAACCAATGTTACACAAGGGAGATAATAATTGATGCTAAAGAAATAATGGCTTTATAGATAAATCAATCTAGTCACAATTTCACATTAGATTATAGTCAACAGTCTACTCAATAGTCTGCTGTATTTGTAGAGACGCATAATTAGAACATTTAACGTTTGAATCACAATAATAATAATAATTAATAATAATTTTATTTATAAAGCGCTGTTAACAAACAAAATGTAGGCTCAAGGCGGTGTAACAACATTACAAACACAGACACGAGAGCTATAATGACAGTTAATCTAAAAAAAGTTTCAAACAGATGGGTCTTAATGTTGTTCTTAAAAGTGGTGTAGCATGTTGTCTGTCTGAACAGACCTAACCAAGATATTGATAGGTCATATAATTCCAGAAGATACGGTACTTTTTAACAGTGGCACTTTGAAAGTAATCCGCGGAACCCCAGCGGTCCACAAAAAGAACGAATTGTTTACAGTTGTAATAACTTCTTCGCTACAAACCAGTCCTATCTAATTGGATAATTTGAATAATAATCAACTCATCCCTCACTACTGATTAATAAGTCTATTACAGACTATTCTATGACTCTAGTTGACGTATATTAGCTTGACAAAACAGCAATGATAGAAGTCCTGTGATAGAATTTTATTTTTGCGCATGAATATCAAATTTACTTATTTTACTAATTCAATCAATGTCGTTCTTTCAAGCTCTCTACTTTATCACGGCATTCAAAGACGAAGTCCAAGCCTCGTTTTAAAGTTACCAACCGACGACCCTGAGACTTCACGATACACAGACATCAGTCTGGTTTTTAATCATGCACCTTTTAATGAGTTATTATTAACTCTTTCTCTCCGTAATTATTTACCACATTCTGCTGGAATCAACGCTGGTATCGTCAGTTAGGAGAGAAAGAGTTAAGCTTTGTGTTTGTTAAATTGTTTTTTTTTCCGCACGCCTATTTAACCGTTAGATTATGTATAAATATTTGAAGCGCTAGCAGACGTCTGAAAAAGAGCAAGTGTGAAGGAAATAGTGACAATGAACTGAGACCCGATGCCATAACTGAGGCCGCAGCACGTAATGCTAAATAATTTTAAAATATTCCTGAATATTGACCATTCGGAGTTCTACCTTAAAAAGGCAACAATAATCAGCGGCTTTAGAAATATGCGATATAGGCATAAAAATCCAGGCTTTGGTGGGGGGGTCCACTAAAATTGTATAGTTTGTAAAGGGGTCCCTGAACTGAAAAAGTTTTTAGAACCTCTGCTCTAATGGACTACTACATAATGTCATAGTATGGCAACCATGCACAAAAGATCCCAATAAACCCTGGGTCCAACCGAACAAGGGTCCAACCGAACATGGGTCCAACCGAACATGGGTCCAACCGAACAAGGGTCCAACCGAACAAGGGTCCAACTGAACAAGGGTCCACAAACGCATGTGTATACATCGAAAAGAAAAGGCGTTGTAAAAGTTTCAATGTATCGAGTTCTTATATAATTTTAATTAGCATTCATTTTGTTTTAATTTTCCCTGACATAAATAGAAACAGCAAAGCGACATAGCAAATCAATGTAAATCTTATAAGAATGATGCAACACTTAGCAGCCATACCGAGAAGGATTATTTTAGGTGGTACGAACAAATGAAGACATTTTTTTTAGCTGTGAACTATTTGATTTTAAAGTACGGTCTATTCAAGTGTGTGTAAACATCGTAAACTTCCGGTCAATGCTTGTTCGCTAAGAGAAATCCATCTCAGTGCTAATAACGTATCACGGGCCGGAGGTCGCTCCAACCTTTAATGGACTTTATCCAAGGTACCTTTGCCATTGTACTAAAAGTTGATTTTAAAACTCTTGGAATTCTAGGCCTATGGAAGCATGCCCCCATCTACCTGTTAGAACACATCCCTATTACTGATGGTTTGTATCCCAGGATGCACGGGTTTGAATCGAGGCCAAAGGTCGAGAACACCGGGACAACTTCCTCATATTCTTTCTCTGTACCACATCCGCCGTAAAAACCGAAGCAGGACATCTTGGCGCAGCCGTTTTGGCGCAAGGGACGTTTTGGCGCAAGGGACGTTTTGGCGCGAACAGTTTTGGTCACACTATTAACGTTCATTGTATTATTTCTGTAAAAAAGAATGAGACGTATCTTTGTTTCGTGTGAGTGTTTTTGTTAGACGTATTTATCATGTACAGAACAAGAGATATTGTTGTCCGTTATTTTTGGTATCTAAGTTTGTTATTTAATTATTGTTAGATCAGACTGCCACCAGGTTTTCAGTTTAAAATATAATAGAATGAAATGGCGGAAGTTTTGCCAGTCAGTCATCGTGCTGGATAAATGAATAGTGAATGTTCCAAACTACGCGAGATTAGGGGCGGAGACATTGAAAGAGAGAGGTAGACCTTGCGCAGCTCTCGGAAGTAAAGATTAAGGATTATAAATTCGTACCTAGGGATGTCAAGAGGAGTGTTAGAAACAGATTATCGTCTAGCCCGTGAGAGAGGAAAGGGTGGAGGAACGAGTATGAGTAAGGAGTGAAATGTGTCCTGAACAGAGGGCTCGGAATAGGTGCCACAAGTCCGAAGGAGATGATCGCCAGACGCATGACGCCAACGACCAGTGCTCGGTGCCGGTCTTGTCTTCATTTGTTTGATTTTATCTGAGTCAAGAGAAGATGTGTCATCCAAATCAACCCTACCCAATTGCTCAAACTATATCTTTTAAAAGTATCTTAGCTTGTTCGGATATTAAACTGACGTCAGTTCTTTTTTTTAAATGTCTTTTGAAAAGAAATCGAAGAATGCCATCCAGTGCGCTTAGCAGAAATCATATATAATTAAAGTATAGGGGGAGCATGTCATTACTATACAGGAATCTGACTTATTATATATTCATGAAATTCGCTGGATGGTGTTAGAATTCATACTATACATACAACACTATACATACAATACTATACTAAAATAAAATAAACATTGTAATAAAAGCTACGTGGTTACTAAATTATCGTCAAATTATACCTCGCGCTAAAACGTCCCCTGCGCCGAAACGTCTCGAGCCAAAACGTCACGTACCGGTAAAAACGGCCCTTTCAAGAACGGTGTGTGAAAAGTGAAGTTTTTTTTTTTTTTTTTTTGGGGGGGGGGCTTTCTTCCTTCCCGCCAGACTCAATCCTTAGGCACTCCAACAAGGGTTCTGTTTTTCTTACTTATTGGCCTAATCGTCTAACCTAAAGACAGTTTCCACACCCGAGCTGCTATCTGAGGCTGAAAATCATTGTCCGATTCCAAGTTACCTCACTTTTGTAGTTCTTACGTTAGAAAGAGAAGCATTGGCCGAGTCCAAGGTACCTTTCTTTTGTAGTTATTACGTTAGAAAGAGAAGCATTGGCCGAGTCCAAGGTACCTTTCTTTTGTAGTTATTACGTTAGAAAGAGAAGCATTGGCCGAGTCCAAGGTACCTTTCTTTTGTAGTTATTACGTTAGAAAGAGAAGCATTGGCCGAGTCCAAGGTACCTTACTTTTGTAGTTATTACGTTAGAAAGAGAAGCATTGTCCGAGTCCAAGGTACCTTACTTTTGTAGTTATTACGTTAGAAAGAGAAGCATTGGCCGAGTCCAAGGTACCTTTCTTTTGTAGTTATTACGTTAGAAAGAGAAGCATTGGCCGAGTCCAAGGTACCTTACTTTTGTAGTTATTACGTTAGAAAGAGAAGCATTGGCCGAGTCCAAGGTACCTTTCTTTTGTAGTTACTACGATAGAAAGAGAAGCATTGGCCGAGTCCAAGGTACCTTACTTTTGTAGTTATTACGTTAGAAAGAGAAGCATTGGCCGAGTCCAAGGTACCTTACTTTTGTCGCTGCTACATTCAGTTTTTCTTTATATGCATTATTGAACTTAAGCTCTGGAAATGGAATATTCATTTACTGAAACCGGTATCAGTGTGGATTTCAAACATAATCTTGCTCACACCAAATTAATTTCTATTTTCACGTTATACACACCAGCTATACAATAACGCTGTATCACTTTAAACGTCAATTGCGTGGATGTGAAACAATGTTAATATTAAATGTCCCATCATAGGAATAAAAGACAATACAGCAACATGAAACTTGTGAAACTATATAGCCAGATATACGGAAATGGCAGGGGCGTTTCTAGGTGGGAATAGGGGGCTTACTGAATGGTTTTCTTTGTGCGAAATCTCTAGATTCATTTTAAGGAAATGCAATATTTCTTCGAGTATTTAATTCTATTTCCAATCGGTATCAGTCATTCTCTATTGCTGGTTTGACGTTTAGACTCAAACCTAGTGTTAAAACAAAAAAGAGGTATATAAATTATTATATATTTACTTTAGAGAAACATAAGTTCACCTAGAGTAGTAGGCGTTTTTTTTTTTAAAATTATTATTCATTTTTTAGTCGCTCCGTATTGGAGAGGAAAAAATCAATTTACACTAAAATAATTTCTTCAAGTTGACAAAAGAGTTAGAGATAACATTCTTTTGCAAAACAACTAGAATGGACCACTTCCCTGACAAAATATCTTTCACTTTTTTTTTTTTTGCGAGTACATTGTACTGTTTACATTAGCATTCTATCCTGGTTCTCAATTCAAGGCCTCGTTCTCAAATCAAGGCCTCGTTCTCAAATCAAGGCCTCGTTCTCAAATCAAGGTCTTTGAGAGGATGCTTAAAATAAAGAACACAATATTCGCTATTCAGCACAGTAGTATTGTTTCTCTTTTCAAGGTGACGCCTCTGTAGAAAGTCTCCAATTAGTGAACAAAATGAAAGTCTAATTATTTCAGTGGCGGCAGCTGGTGCTGTTTCCAATTTTAGTCTTTCAATAAACGCTTCCCACGCTCAGCAGAACTACTGTTACACCAAGAACGCCTTGTGTCTAGACTAATTTCAGATTGTCTCGTGACGTACACTCATTGAATGTTTAGCCCAGCGTTCATTCAAATCGAAATATTATACAAGCGGCTTAGAAAAGTGATTCTATCTAGGTCTAGTAGGAACATGGTCATGTCTATGTAGGGACATAGCTATGCCGAGTAGAGGGAGAAATTTATCATAACATCAACTAAAACAAAAATTGAAACAAAAATCACAATAATTATATAAAAAACAACTGTAGATAAAAAGAACAATAATATAAAACAATGCCAACATACTAACAATAATACCAAGCTTAAGACTTGGTTGTTTTTGCAATTTTTTTTTCACTTCGGCTGTTACATCATGAAGACTTGCTTGGATATTTTCAGGAGCCTCAATCGATAACCATCAAAACAACATTTGGCGGACAAAAGAAAGCAAACAATAGACAACATCCTGTTAGAGCAAGAGTTTCAGGTCATGTTCTGGCAATACTGTGTCACGTCTGCTGGGAATCCTGGCTGACGAAAATCTCCAATTGGTGTGACTAATAGACCAGAGTCACGCGAGGGGTGCTGGCGGTGGGAATTTTGAAGTCAGCAGTTTTTGAGATTTACAGAAACATAATGTATTTTACATACCACCCCACCCGTAGTCACCACGGCCCCCCTACGCCATTAGCATTCCCCCAGTTTCTAACACATTGCTTCACTCGTGACCTACTGTTAACAAAATTATTGTCTTTAAATTATGAATATTTAACACATCTTTAAAAGCAACTTTGTATCTTTGTATCTTAAGTGCTCAGCATAAAATACCACTGTAGTCTTAACAAGCAGCCGAGAAGCCAGGATGTTAAAATTAACCAACTCTCGAAAAAGGTTTCCAAGCAATGAGACATGACCAAATATTAAAAATACCCATGTTTTAAAAGTATCTAATTGTTAAACAGTAAGCAAGTATAACAAGTACCCATATGCATAAACGTTCAACAGTACCCAAAATATTATAAAGTACCAAAGTGTTAAATAGTACTCAAGTGTTAAGAAGTACGCAATATTGAACAATATCCAAGTATTAAAAAGTACCCAAGCGTTATACAGTAACAAAAAATTCAAATAGACCCAATAGTTAAACCACAGTAAAAGACATCTTTACAGGGAACAGTACCAGGAAAAAGAAGAAGAGGCGGACAGAGAAAGCGATGGGAAGACAACATATAAGAATAGACGGGCCTGCCATTGAAAGAGGTTCTAACTAAGACAAAAGACAGGGAGGAATGGAGAAAGACGGTCGACGAGTCATGCTTGGTGCCCCAACGGTCCAACAGACTTAGGGATAGGTAAAAGTAATTAAAACGTAAAAAGTGTTAAATAGTACTCAAATATTTTAAAAGTTTTAAAATGTTTAACAGTATCTAAGAAAAAAAAAGTACCCAAATGTTAAACAAAATCCATGTATTAAAAATACCAAAGTGTAAAAAGGTACCCGAGTATTAAAAAGTTTCGACTCACTGTGCATATCAGTGTTTAGTCTTAGTCCATTATGAATCATTTAATTAAAAGAAAATATTTGAATAAAAAAAAAAGCGATTGATTTATTTATAGGGCTTTCTGAACCAATACAATACACCATTTCCTGCATCTCATTGCTACACAATTAGATTTAGTTACACTATATCCTACAAAACACTGCTACTACTATTTCCTAAATCTCATTGCTACACTATTTCCTAAATCTCATTCTTATACTATTTTGTACCATAAAAGCGTTTAGATAATAATGAGCTAATAGATGCCATTTTATTACACTTCTCTATGGTATATGACAAAATGTACCACCGAAACTTGCTGACAAATATTTATAAGTTTTAGTATTACATAATTACATGTACATTATATTAACGGGTTCAGAGTTCCTTATAAGTAGATTTAAAAATATTAATTAATGGGCTTAAATCAGCATTAATAAAATAGAAGTCATGGTCTTTCACTCTTTCTCTTTCACTTGATTGGCTAGGTCTGATCACGTGAGTTGTTTAGGAGCAGACTTCAAGAGTTGTTACAAGAGATAACTTCCACTGACTCTCGTACAAACCAGAAAACTAATTTTAAACTTAATAGGTTAGAGAGTCAGGACCAGGGTTTGCATACATGATCATGACTTCAGACAGCGAGGCGAGATAGTCTGACGGTGTAATTATACGAAAACTCCCCACAAGGGAACAAGGGAATTTGTGTTGCTTTTTTAAGACTGAGAAGAAACTAGATGGAAGGGGGTGAGTTGTGGAGAGTAACAAAAAAACGTGATTCGTATTTTGAGAATGTAACATTTGTATGTACATTGTCTCATGGGGAGCATAGTGTACAACTTGTGTACATTAAAAACAGGCACTGGAAAAACCGAGGATTAACGAGTGTTTCAAAAGTAAATTATTTCGTTTTCAAATAGAAGAGAGTTGCAAGAGTTACAAGGCCGTTATTTGAACACCCTAATGCCCCTCCCTAATCCACCTTAGGCAGACCCTACTTCCACTACAGCCCACCATAATCAACACACTGTACGCCCTGCTGAACAACTGAAGAACACAGCACACTATTTTTCCTTAGCACAGTCTGCAAAAGAGCTGACAGCTCAGCAGCAATAAAGCTGGCTAAGAGAAGAAGAACACCATAATCCCAAGACATCGATAGCTCCTAATACATTACGTTTTTTTTTCTAAAAGCTTGCAATATAAAATATTTAAAAATTCTGTAATTAACTCCGGTTAAGTTCAATCCATTAAGTAACCCACTGTGGCAAGCTGTCAGAGGAATTTCCAGTCACAACAGGAGTCAAACAGGGATGTCTTCTTTCACCACTCCTGTTCCTTCTAGTACTGGATTGGGTCACAAAAGAAGCCTACTCTAACGCAGGGAAAGGAATCCAATGGACTCTCACACAAAAGCTGGAAGATCTGGAATTCGCTGATGACATAGCCCTATTATCACACAGACTACAGGATATGCAAGAAAAGGTCACAGCTTTAAGCGAAGTAGGAAAAAGAGTAGGCCTCAAAATAAACCACCAAAAAACTAAAGTACTTAAAGTAAACAATAAACAAAGTGGAGACATAGTATTGGATTCTCAGACAATAGACCAAGTAGAAAATTTTATATACCTTGGGAGTGTAGTCAGTATATCAGGTGGAACAGATGAAGACATTAAACGCCGTATAAATCTAGCACGTCAGACATTTACACAGCTAAAACCAACCTGGAAATCTCCTTACATCTCAAACAAGACTAAACTAAGAATCTTTAACTCTAATGTCAAGGCTGTCCTACTGTATGGTTCTGAAACATGGAGAACAACTGAAGCCACAACAACAAAAATACAGACCTTCATCAACAGATGCCTGAGAAATATCCTAAAAATACACTGGTATGACAAAGTAGAAAACACCAAACTGTGGGAGATGAGTGGACAGAAAAATATAGAAGTGCAGATCTTAGAGAGGAAGTGGAGATGGATTGGTCTCACCCTTAGAAAAGATACCAGCAACAGAGCTAGGCAGGCCTTAGAATGGAACCCCCAGGTAACAAGACGCAGAGGAAGACCAAAAAGAACATGGCGACGCAGTGTACTTGAAGAAGCAGAGAAGACCTGGAAGAGCTGGGACACCATCAAAAAGCTAGCAAGAGACCGTGGAGAGTGGCGTGTTTTTGTCGAGGCCCTATGTTCCATGAGGAACTCAAAGGAGTGATGAAGTTCAATCCATTACAATTTAGTGCTCACAAACAATGGTCTGAGGGACACATTCTGTCCGAGAGATGGTGCTCTTATCCTCTTCGACATCTGTTCCACATGGTCAAATGTAGCCCCAGATGCTCAACAGTTCCTCAACTCCATAGGAGTCGACACATTTTTTTTTCAATGTGCGCGTGCAGAAATTCAAACGTCTCTACGCCTAAAAATGTAGGTCATCACCGGATCTAAATGATTTATTATTCCAGACCAGGTTTTATGTTTCAAATAGATTCAGCATAAATGAAATTAGGATAAAAATGTAGCTTCTGACTGACGTGCTCATAGAAGTCAACAGACTTCGCTGGTCAACTGGACTCTCACATTACTGTACGTACATCTTAGAATTTTTAATTGAGGTTCAGATTATCTAGTTGTCAAATGGGTTTTCTAGGACACGAACTCTGTTTGCCATCTTGCTTCTAGCCTAATCTAGACAGATGGTTTATAATTTGGCCACTATACGCTTGGTCTGCGTAAGTTGCAGAAAAATATGCAGGTCACAACTGGGTTTGCGTAGTCATGTAAAACACTGCACTCATCCTTAATCTTCGGAATCGAAGACATTGCCGTTATTATTAATAAATGAGCATACAGTTTGGGACATAATTAAAGTTACTGTTACTTAATAATTTGCCTCCAAACACATATATATCGCAGAAAATACTGAAACCTTAATTTTTGTGTGGGCTGTTGTCAGTATCAATAATAGGAGAAATTCCCAAACAATAATTGAACTGAAAGATTACATTTCTGATGGATTCTCTGAAATTGACAAAGTTTGGAGCTTGTAGCGTACTGTGTGTCAGAATGTTTTGTACAGAGTTGTAAAATGTTGCAAGGTTGAAGGTGGATTGTCTGAGAAGTTGAGAGAAGGTGAGAGAAGTTGAGAGAAGTTGAGAGAAGTTAAGAGAAGTTGAGAGAAGTTGAGAGATTTAAATGTTGAATGTAAAATATTTCAAATATAAATATAATGCATGCAAATAAATATAAAAATGTGTAATAAATAGAAACACAAAGTTGAAGTGTTCTCTCTAGCCCTACTTTGACACATTCTGTACAATTTTAAAATCTTATTGTACGTCTTAAGAAATTCGGATGTATTCTGGTGTGTATAACAAATGGTCTCGATTGAGGGTACATTCAGCCCAGTGGACCGGAAAATAAAGAAGGTCAGAAAAAAGGAAAATAAAAGCGTCAAGTTGAGCCCTTGACCGTTTGCTTTGTAAACCAATACACTGACCTGTTGGATGGAACGGGATAAAAATTCATTCTGGTGTTTTCTGTTTATATAAAAGTCAGATATTGGGGAGATTGTTGATTGATTTCAGTCAAGCTATTGTTGACTGATTTATACAGTCAGACTAAGACTAAGACTAAGACTGCTTTATTGATCCTTATGGAAGTTTGTTGTGATTACAAGGACTCGTTTCTCATGTAAAGACAACACAACAGAAACATACACATAAATAGAACAGACACAATATAAAGAGTTCATTCAGTGACTACACACAGATATCTTGGTCATGATCATGTTTCCTGATCAACGAGTGGCGTTGATATAGTCTGACCGAGTGAGGTACGAACGAGTTTTTGTATCGCTCTGTTCTTGTTTTGATTGACAGTAGTAGCCCACTTCGCGACGACCTGACTTAGTTCTGATGGAGCGGGTGGCCGTTGTCTTCCGAGATTTTTTCAATTTTTCTTAGACACTTTTGTTCAAAAAGTTCCTTTAAATGTGGTAATGTTGTGAGTGTAATTTTTGATGCCCTTTTTATGATGGTTTATAGACGGCGCAAAAGGTTAGATGCAGCGTTGCCTTGCCAACAAGTTATTCCGTATGTTAGCAGATTTTGTATAGTCGCGCCGTAAAAAGTATTTAGGAATTTCTTATTTTGTTTAAAGCTATTGAGTTTGTATAGAAAAAAAAGTCGCTGGGCTGTTTTCTTTGTCAAAGTTCCAAGATGTTCATCCCATGAGAGATTGTTATTAATGATAACGCCTAGATAGTTATATGCCTTCACTTGTTCTATATATGCAGTGTTTATTGGCAATTCATGTATGGTTTGTTTTTTCTTTCTGTGTCAGTCAAGTTACCTTATTACAGTTTTATTATATGGAAACTTAAACATTTTGTTATTTATCTCTGTGATTGTATAGTCATTTCCTCGTTCGAATTTAATTCTTAGTGTGTAGATTTGAGTTTAAAAGGATAAGACTTCAATCAAATCAATATTGTGTCGGCCAGAGAAACAGATGACCTTACTTCATCTGACCAATAGATCAATAGACCAATAGATCACAAGGTCTGAAAAAGATACTACTTACTTAACTTATCTTAGTGAATAATTAACAAATCCGTAAAAATGGATGCCGTTATACTGAGAAATAATGCAATCTTAAATAAAACATTTACTTAACACTTAGTCTTTTGAACTGTTGGGGTACCACACATGATCTGTTCACAGTTTCACTTTGTCTTTAGCTTTGAATGTCTTCCCATCGCCCTCTCTGTCTGTCCATTCCTCTTTTTCCTGGTACTGTTCCCTGAAGGAAGGTCTTTAAGAGCTCTGAGGACCTTGTAATGTTGTCAAAATATTTTAGCTTACACTTTTTGACACTGGCCCGCAGGTCATTGTGGGGACGAATTGAAATTTCGGATCTGTTTCAAATCTCCTCATTTGTGAAGCGGTTACAAGTGACACCCAGTATCCTTTTCTAGCATCGAAATCCCATTGCTAGGATTTAGTTCTGTTAGCATTAAAGACTCACAAGCATACAAGAATGTGATCATGATAAATACTTCCAATCTAAAAGCAATGGCTATACAAGCACTAAGAAAATCAAAAGGGAATGAAATTTTCAATAGATCGATACATTTGTTGAAATTTTAACGTGACAGACAGAGATAGGCTACACACAGACAACACAAACACAGTAGTGACTTTTCCCTAAGGGGACCGCTAAAGGTCTACTATCCGTTACTAAACCTTTCATTCAGAAACTCCTGTCAGTGATTCCCCTTGTCTGGTTCCAGCCCACACGCACTGATTGCTAGATAGCCACCATCAGCACTATTACATCTGTTAAATACTGACCAGCGCAGGGAATGATGGGCTACTCGGACTGATGATAGCGTTAGTCGCCTTGCTGATCAGTCAATTATGGATCGTTTCAACTGAGCTTGTCCGTGGTCAGCGAGCTCTAGACTCTAGCAGTCAACTGTCCATTCTAGTGGCTAGCGTGATCCGGTCGAAGAATGAACAGAAATTTAGGAGAAAGTTCATAAGATACCATGGGAGGTAAAAAGTAAACGAAAGAGATGGAGATGAGTTAAAGAGAGGCGGAGAAGAGTTAAAGAGAGATGAAGATGAATTAAAGAGAGATTGAGAAGAGATAAAGAGAGATGGAGATGAATTAAAGAGAGATTGAGAAAAGCTAAAGAGAGAAGGAGAATAGCTAAAGAGAGATGAAGATGAATTAAAGAGAGATGGTGAAGAGCTAAAGACGAATTAAAGAGAGATGGAGAAGAGCTAAGAGAGATGGAGAAGAACTAAAGAGAGATGAAAATGAATTAAAGAGAGATGGAGAAGAGCTAAAGAGAGATGGAGAAGAGCTAAAGAGAGATGAAGAAGAGCTAAAGAGAGATGAAGATGAATTAAAGAGAGATGAAGATGAATTAAAGAGAGATGGAGATGAGCTAAAGAGAGATGGAGAAAAGCTAAATAGAGATGGAAAATAGTTACAAAGAGACGGGAAAGAGTTAAAGAAAGATGGAGAAGCGTTAAAGAGAGACAATAAGAGAAGGGGGAAGGATGGAGAGAGCTATAGAAAAAAGAGAAAGAAGGAGAAATTATTCTAGAAATCATTGCACCAAAGGAGGCACCACCAGAGGGACACACGTTTGTTAAACGTACAAGCATATTATTATGGAAGGTGAACGCGGCTCTGCATAAATCTTCCTATTTAACCTATTCCCAGCCTTCTTAGTTTACATTTTAATTCCTGAATCTCCTGTCTAGGTTTATTATGCATTAAATACAATCAGAGAGGAAAACAGGAGAAAAGGTGACAGGGAATTCAAATGAAGATATCATGGAATGAAAGGAACACAACGTACGAATAATAAAGAATTGTTTGGGAGGAAAAGAAAACAATTTCTAAGACGCCATATGAAAAATTAATTGTTGCCAACTAAACGACTAAATATTTCTTAGTGCTGTAAGTGGAAGCTTACAAATTTGATAAGCCCTTGTTACAAGTGTTTCCATAACTTATCAAAAGTTACATACTCTAGATCATAGGGGTATATTTGTATTTGTCTAGGTTCTAGATCTAAACAAAACATTTCTTCGTGAAAGGTTTTTACCATAGCAATTAAACAGCTTTTAAAAAGGGATTAAAATTAAAATAATAAATGAAATATCTGAAATACAAGGCTTTAGCTATATTAAACTTTTATATTTTCTCTTACAGAATATTGGAAAGATAAATATGTTTCTTTGAACTAGAATGATATATAAAATATATTTCAAAGAAATAAATATCAACTAGGGAACATGAAAACAAAAACATTTCGTAAAAAAAATAAAAAAATCCTTAGTTTAGTGTCTTATAGGCATAGTGCGGCCTTGCAGTTCACGTCATAATCATCATCATCAAACTCCATTAGAGTGAGGGCTTGAGAGGCTCAAATCCTCTCTTGCAAAAGCCCTGGACAGAAACCCTGCTGTCTTGCGTAGTGCATGAATGTCGCTATACAGGTCGAGAATTTTGGGTTTCCCAGACCTGTCGAGACGGAGATCAGCAAGTCTGGGGCAGTCAAACAGAATATGAGGCACGGTTTCCTCTTCTTCCCCGCAGCGAGGGCACCGTGAATCGAAATTTGGCCATAGGCGAGAGAAATATGAGCCAACAGGACAGTGGCCTGTCCTGCACTGTGCTATAATAGCTTGCTCAGGCCTGGACAGCCTCCACCACGCGCCTCATGCGCTCCCAGACTCCACGGGCTTTTTGGGACTTGTCCCAGCACTCAAACCACTTTTACATTTCTGTTTTTTTGTATTATAGCCAGGGCTTGATGAAAGCTTACAGCCTGATCAGTGGGTGGAATTTGCCCTCCCTGGTGGGCCAAAGAGTCTGCGATTGTGTTGCCAGTCACACCTATGTGACTCGGTACCCACTGCATTATTACAGGGGTGCCATAGCGTTGTTTGATGTTATGTGAAGCCATGATGACAATGTTGATATTGGGGGGCCATGGTCCGGGGCTTTGCAAAGCATGTAGTACAGATTTTGAGTCAGTGACCACAACAATCTGTGTTGCCCTCAAATGTCCCTCGCCGAGTTGAGAGTCAATGACTTTTAAGGCTTCACAGACTGCCATGGTCTCCGCATCAAAACTGCAAACACTACCACATGGTCCAAAGATTTTGACTGTGTGAGAGCCAAGAAAGTCGATGTAGGCTCCATAGCCTGCTCTTCCAGAATCTATTGATGCCGATCCATCAGTGTATGCAAAAATAGCACTGGGCTTGAAGGTATTAATGGTCTCCAGAGCTAGGATTTGAAGGTCGTTAGATGAACGGCTTTGCTTAGTGGCATTAGGGTCTACTAATTTCAAGCGTATGTCTGGGGTTGTTGGGCGACACCAAGGGGGAAGGGGATGAAAGCGTTGAATGTTTTGTCGGTTGGTGGAGAGGCCAGCTTCATCAGATAGTCTAGTGGCATGATGCATAAAAGACTGCATCTGGATACGTCTTCTGCATCTCCAACCATCCACTAGTTTTCTAGCTGGGAGGTATTCAACCAGCCTTTTATACCGCTCATAGCAGGTCAGTACTGACCTTTCCCTCCTAAGGGTTAGTGGAGCTATATTAGCCATTATTTCAGCCGCATTCACTGGACTTGTCCTAAAGGTTCCACAGACAAATCTTAGTGCTTGGGACTGTATTTTATCAAGTTGTTCAAGAGCAGTCCTAGAGCCATAAATTTGCACAGGTAGGCTGTAGTCTATCTGTGATCGGACTGCTCCTAAATACAGGGATCGGATCATGTCTGCTCGGGCTCCCCACTTCCCCAGTTCACGTGAAAATGTGCAAAACTACTTATTAACTGTTGTTTTAAATTATGTTCCAGTTATATGATAATTAAATAGACTTTTTTCTCTTTGAAAAAAAAAAAGAAATCCTTTTTTTTTGTAAATGTAGTAGTTAGTATGACAGAACTTACATAACTTAGCAATACATTTGTAAAAAAAATAATATTTTTTACAAAAATTCTAAAACCGTTTTCATAAATATGTTACAAATATGGTACAATGTACTTTACTTACTAAATAGCCTCCTTTGTTTGTTTTTTTTTATTATTAATAGTGAATAAAAATGGTGTATTGTTATGAAAAAAGCTTCTTTGCAAAGTTGATTTAAAATTACATTTTTTCTTTCAGGGAAGAAAAAAGAAGCCATTGCGTCAGAATTTTGAAAGGTCTAAAATATCATGATGTCTGATTTTCACTATCTTTTCTAGTTTACGAGATCTAAACGGGACAGACAGACATTCCTCACAAAACTAATAGCGTCTTTTCCCCTTTCGGGGGGCCGCTAAACAAGAGAAACTTAGATTGATACACACATGTTTGGAAAGAGAGCAACACAGACAGACAGAGAGGAAAAAGGAGAATGAGGGAAAAAGAGAGACAGACAGAAAGACAGACAGGGAAGAAGAATGAGAATGAGGGAAAAAGAGAGACAGGCAGAAAGACAGACAGAGACGAAGAATGAGAATGAGAGAAAAAGATAGACAGACAGACATAAAGACATTGACAGACAGATAAAGAGAGAGAGAAAGAGAGAGTGGAAGAATGAGAACGAGAGAGACAGAGAGAGAGAGAGAGAGGCGCTGTATAACATTAAAGCTAAGAGGGGATCACACAATACAAGGGCAAGATAGGAGGCAAAGCGAGAGAGCTTATAAGACAGTTCGAGTGGCAAGGGGTGCCGCAGTAGTGGGGGGATGAACCGGTGGAAGCCGATCAAACCAGATTGGGTTGACGATAGGTCGATGCCAAGATTGATTGATAAAAGGAGAGAAGGCTCAGGGACGTACAAATGTGTCTTAAATAGCTAACTGGATTTTGTGTCACAGACGATGAGGTCCAGGCCTGGACAATGAAGTAGGTCACGTCTGTTTGCTCATTCTCTTTGAGTCTTAAGTTGTTATTTGTGGCTGGGATTTTTGTAGCCCAGGTCAACCTGACATTTGTGTGGCGTTTATAAGAAAATATTCACAAAGTTTTGTTTGATTCTTTTCAGCTGTTTATTTGCTTCTATAAAGTGCTATCATGCACTCAAAACTTTTGACCGCAAGTCCACACGGTTTACCCTGGCCCTCAAAACTTTGACCACAGTGAATAATGAAGACTCGGTTCCTTTGGACTAGACATTTTTTTTCTCGGTAACACGACCTGCGATACGCATGATAAAACAGTTTTAGAACCCCATACAGGTTACAGCTCAACAGGGCCTGCGATACGCATGATAAAACAGTTTTAGAACCCCATACAGGTTACAGCTCAACAGGGCCTGCGATACGCATGATAAAACAGTTTTAGAACCCCATACAGGTTACAGTTCAACAGGGCCTGCGCTACGCATGATAAAACAGTTTTAGAACCCCATACAGGTTACAGTTCAACAGGGCCTGCGCTACGCATGATAAAACAGTTTTAGAACCCCATACAGGTTACAGCTCAACAGGGCCTGCGCTACGCATGATAAAACAGTTTTAGAACCCCATACAGGTTACAGCTCTACAGGGCCTGCGCTACGCATGATAAAACAGTTTTAGAACCCCATACAGGTTACAGTTCAACAGGGCCTGCGCTACGCATGATAAAACAGTTTTAGAACCCCATACAGGTTACAGCTCTACAGGGCCTGCGTACGCATGATAAAACAGTTTTAGAACCCCCATACAGGTTACAGCTCTACAGGGCCTGCGATACGCATGATAAAACAGTTTTAGAACCCCATACAGGTTACAGCTCAACAGGGCCTGCGCTACCATTATAAAACAGTTTTAGAACCCCCATACAGGTTACAGCTCAACAGGGCCTGCGATACGCATGATAAAACAGTTCTAGAACCCCCATACAGGTTACAGCTCTACAGTGCCTGCGCTACGCATGATAAAACAGTTTACAGCTTTACAGTTTGTAGACAAACGAACCAATAGAAACAAGGAACACTCCCCCTCTACTCAAACAAACAAATAGAAACAAGGAACACTCCCCCTCTACTCAAAAAAAACAATAAAATCAATATATACGACTTACCTCGTTTTCTATGACAAGATGTTTATTAAGTCCATAGTTGTCTTCATACTGGACAGTGGCCACCTCATCTGGACAGAAGGGAAACATTCAAGTGTCATGAATAGTAAAACAAATATTTCAATACTTTTGTTTCTTGTAGATTCATATTTTTGTACACTTATTTAAAATATGTCATAGGTACATACACGATCTACATACAAGATCTACATATTGAGATATATTTGAATAGGTTATGACCTGACTATGTCACTGTCAGGACAGTCTTGTTTGGTTTTTCAAGCTTCGTTTTAACTGACAAAAAACAAAACAAACAAAAAAAAAAAAAAAGAAAAACAAGCAACGCCTACCTTCATGTGGTTTGACCACAAAAGTCGAGATAGACATAGGTGGCAATGTGGTCAACATGACCAGCTCTGAGTCCACATTGGAAACTCTCTCTGGAATCCTTTGAATATGTTCATGGACTGGGACTATCTAGCAGAAAGCAGAGTAAAACTAAGTGGTTAAGTACCGATCATATTTCCAATTGTAATTAGCTAACCTACTGGCATGAAAACTTTATGAATGTACACATTTAATGACATGAGATTCCATACTTGAAGATTCTTCTGTGACCTTCCACACAATGGAAACTTAAGGGATGGCCTAAACAAGGGATATTTTTTTCCACCATATCTTATCCGAAATAAGTTCCTTAAAAAAATAAGATAATGCCCTTCGTGTATTCCTCTGATAATCTAGTCTTGTGTTGGTTTTCCTGGCAGATTCAAGCAACCCGTTTTAAGCTGTAATGGCACTAAGAGAAAAAAAGGATTTTTTTACGAGTTCGACCTAACATATGGAACATGAGATATGTCTTTAACTTTTTGTCGTAGTGTCAAAAAAACAACTAAAAATTTGAAGTTTTAAAGGCGGTAGACAGGCAGCCAAACTAGATACTAGAATGAAATAGCTAGAGAAAAATCTAAAAATAGATTTTCAGACGGACGAATATTAGTATTGTTATTCAGATTTAAATTATAGAGCTTAGTCTTATTCTAGCAACGAATGGAATCACGTGGGCTGGGTTACAGTATTTATAAATATAAGTTCGTTATATCTTATAGAGACGTGTCATTGACCAACATTTCTATTGCTCTTCGTATGGCTTTAAGAAACGTCCATAATACACATTCATATTTAGTAGCAAGTCTGGCTTGGATTTGGACACGGAGAAAGCATTCTTATAACCGAACAGCGTAGCAATGAATTGTGGGAAATCTTAAGGATTGCACGATTGTAATGCAAAGTGAATTCAAGATGGAAATTTGTTTCCCACAGGGAAATTCTTGTGAATTGAGTCTCGCAAACATCTTCCCTGGAGATTGTATTGAAATAAGAAGCTTTGTCTGGCGTGAATATATCACATTTAAAAAATCGTATTTTTACATTCTTCTTATCTTATAGTTGACAGTTTTTGATAAAAACGAAAAGGTGCGAATATTTTTCTATTCATTCATGTTAATTTTTTATTTCAAATTTCTAATGTCATTAATTTTTCTAATTGCGGCTTCATGTTTCATGCTGAAAACGGCACTTTAAAAAAAAATTCTTAAATTATTTTATTCTGGTATGTAGAAACCAAAACAAAGTATATTTCTATCTTGTTTTAAAAATAATTGTATAAATTGATACAAAGGCCGCATAGAGGGAGTCAGTATTTTCTATTCTTCACTACTTCCATTTTAACTTCGTGTTTGATGTTGTTTTTATTTTTTATTCTTTCTTTCTTTCAGGGATTCTCGAACTGAAAATAACTTTAGATTGTGCTTTTCCTTTTTTTTTAAACCTCACACTTTTTGTCTAGCATCTTTAGCAAGAGCTCTCCACCAAAATCTTTCTAAATCCAGATGCTGAGAATTGTCCCCACATTTGGCTACTAAATATGTTTTAAGATTATGTCAATCGTAACAAACTATTTGGGTGTTAAACAGTTGAATTAAATACAATGTATGCCGTCTATTAAACAAACAAACAAGTCCCTAGTTATAAGCCTCTTCCTGTACATATGTTTACCATAGCTAAGACAGAATAAAAACTTAAGGCCCATTTACCAATGAGAGTATTTCTCCTGTTGGTTAGGAATGAGCTTTCAATGACTTTCTAGTCTTAATTCTCCTTCCACTGGAAGCTCTTTTGATCACAATACCAGTATTGATAAGACATCTTCTGAACCATTCCCACACTTTTCAGGGTTTTTTTACGATTTAGAAATTGTATCACCACTACCATAGAACGAATGCCATGACACAAAGGGACAGATAATTCGCGAGCCTCTCTTCCATCCTCAGCAAGTGCAATGCACTGCGGAAACCCACTTGATAATCTATCCGTGTTCTAAGTTCTTCGGATCATTTCTTTATTAAGGAACTTTTCCGTGAATGATCCACGGTGGAGGCAGAGAACGCACCTTATAGTTAACCTCCCCGCAAGTAGTGATGTGTACACCAAGTGTCAGGTTCTTGTCTTAATTGGCTCAAGGGGTTAATTAACAATTAATTACTACTAATAAACTCCACAAAGAAACTCCAGATTTCCAGGACAATAATAATAACTTTAATATCCCAAGACATACACAATGACAGCAACACTCTCAGAAAATATTATCTACACATACACCAGTCCAGGAAACAACTGTCCAACCTTCCTGGACTGGGAACAAGATCCCACTTACTATCGCACTCTCTCTCACATTCAAGGAAAACTAAAACTTTCAAACACGTGCAGACTGTTCACATTCATAACCTGGGCCTGGGAGTACTTAAACAAAGGGATATAATTATCATACCAAATATCAACAAAGAAATAAAATATTCACTCTCGCCGTACCTGCCTGCCCCTGACACCTAGGAACGTTCGAGTCATTACCTGATAAGGGACATCATCTCCATTCCAGTTAGTAACCGTCATCTGCTTAAACTGGACAGGGAACCGGACATCAATACTGACTGGCCATGACAATGTGTTATACAGAGTTACAAGAAACTGAAATTTAAAAAAATGTAACAAACATTTAATAGTGCCAAGAGATTCAGGGCCGGTCCTGACATCTTAATTGAAAAATTGGAACAGCACAAAGCTGGAGTCATTATTATGTATTGTAGAATTACAGGATTTATGTAGGTAAACAAGGATAAATAGGAAAGGAAAGATTAAGATTTAATCACGTGATAAGTATTTCAAAAAAGTAGATTTTAAGCAATTTGTCATTTATTTTTAATTGGTTGACATCCTGTTATTTAAAGTGGTTTTTTAAATATATATTTCTACACTGAAATTGAAAGTTGTTAATATTTATGACTAATGTCAAGTTTATTTGATTGTTAAAGAACTTGTTGAGTTTTATCAAGATTTGTGAGCAAGTAACATAACACGCATGCATGTGTAAGTTGGATCAGCTGTCTGGTATCACTACATGAAATTTAGATCAGCTGTCTGGCATCACTACATGAAATTTAGATCAGCTGTCTGGCATCACTACATGAAATTTAGATCAGCTGTCTGGTATCACTACATGAAAGTTGAATCAGCTGTCTGGTATCACTACATGAAATTTAGATCAGCTGTCTGGCATCACTACATGAAATTTAGATCAGCTGTCTGGCATCACTACATGAAATTTAGATCAGTTGTCTGGCATCACTACATGAAATTTAGATCAGCTGTCTGGCATCACTACATGAAATTTAGATCAGTTGTCTGGTATCACTACATGAAATTTAGATCAGCTGTCTGGCATCACTACATGAAATTTAGATCAGTTGTCTGGCATCACTACATGAAATTTAGATCATTTGTCTGGCATCACTACATGAAATTTAGATAAGTTGTCTGGAATCACTACATGAAATTTAGATCAGTTGTCTGGCATCACTACATGAAATTTAGATCAGTTGTCTGGCATCACTACATGAAATTTAGATCAGCTGTCTGGCATCACTACATGAAATTTAGATAAGTTGTCTGGAATCACTACATGAAATTTAGATCAGTTGTCTGGCATCACTACATGAAATTTAGATCAGCTGTCTGGCATCACTACATGAAATTTAGATAAGTTGTCTGGAATCACTACATGAAATTTAGATCAGTTGTCTGGCATCACTAGATGAATCAAACACAAAAATATCGTTCTAGAAAAAAAAAGACATTTATAGACAGAGACATTTAAACATGAAGATCGTGTGTCACCTGACTCCGCCCTTCGGTCACATGACATGAGCTAATATTAAGATCTGGACAAAACTGTGAGGTAACGTATGGCACGTCTGTATCAGATACACCCCAGAATTTTCTGTACGCTTGAGATAGTACATACTGAAAAAATAAAAAAGAAAGAAATATAATCCTATGTATTTGTACATTTCCTTTAATATAATTAATTGTTAGTGTAAAACATATTTCAACGGTATTTATCTTATCTTATCTTATATAATACAGACGTTACTTCAAAAAAGAAGATGATTACGTCCTACGCGTCATGCATTTAGTCATGCATATTAACCAATGACTTAAATTCTGCCAAGTCACTGGTTTTCCTGGCTAGCTCAGGCAACCCATTCCATGCTCTAATAGCACTAGGGAAGAAGGAGTATTTGTACAAATTTGTCCTAGCATATGGGACGAGGAATGTGCCTTTATCTTTGTGTCTTTCAGAGTATTTTATTAAATTTTGTTTTTGTATTTGAAGATTATGGTTCAGTGTTTTATGTATGATTGCTACTTTACTTTTGAGCCTTCTGTCCTGAAGGCTTTCTAAATTTAGTGATTTTACTAAAGGTGTTACTCTAGTCAAATGTGAATATTCGTTTGTTATGAATCTCACTGCTCTATTTTGTGTCTGTTCCAGTTTCTTAATGTTTTCTTGAGTTGAGGGGTCCCAAACGGAGGATGCATATTCTATTATTGGCCTAACCAAGGTTAAGTAACATTTTAGTTTTATGTTCTTATTTGATTTATAGAAATTTCTTTTAATAAATCCTAATGCTTTGTTTGATTTTTTTGTAGTTTCATCAATATGTGGATTCCATGATAGTTTTTCATTTATTATAACACCTAGGTATTTTGCGTTTTTAGTCTGTGATACTGGTTTGCCATGAATAAGATAAGTGGAATTAATTTGTTTTAGTTTTTTTGTTACTCTTAACAACTGACATTTTTCTGGGTGAAAAGACATGCTCCAATTTGATTCCCATTTCTGTAATTCATCTAATTCTCTTTGTAAAATATCTGTGTCTTGTGTTGTTTTTATTGTTCTATATATTATGCAATCGTCTGCAAATAATCTGACTTTTGTTCCTGAACTAATGCAATTTGGTAAATCATTTATGTAAATTAAAAATAGTAGTGGACCCAAGACTGTACCTTGAGGTACACCTGAGTTTACTGTTATCGGTGTTGATTTAGAGCCATTTATTATTACAGTTTGTTCTCTCCCTATCAGAAAGTCTTTAATCCACTGATGCAGTGGACCATTAATGCCGAAATATTTTAATTTTTTAAGCAAACTATGGTGGTGAACTTTGTCAAAAGCCTTAGAAAAATCTAGTAAGATAGCATCTATTTGTTCACTATTATCTAAACCTTTTGAAAAATCATCAATTAGTCCTATTAGTTGTGTTTCACATGATCTATATTTCCTAAAGCCATGTTGGTATGGTGTGAGGACATTATGTTTGTCTAAGTGGTTTATGATGTTGCTACATATTATGTGTTCTAGGAATTTACATGTGATGCTGGTAAGTGATACTGGTCTGTAGTTCCCTGGGTCAGATTTTTCTCCTTTTTTAAATAGGGGGGTGACATTAGCTTCTTTCCAGTCCTTTGGTACTCTGCCCTGGTTAAGTGAAGCCTGAAAGAGTATTTTGAACACTGGGGCTAGCTCATTACTTAGTTCTTTGAGTAATCTAGCTGGAATACCATCAGGTCCAGAAGCTTTATTTGGTTTGGTGTTGGCTAATAGTTTTTGAATTCCATTTTCTTGTACTACTATATCTTCTATGTTGTCTACTTGGTTCAAATTCAGTAATATGTCTTTGTCTCCTGGGGCTGAGAATGCTGATGCAAAGTATTTGTTTAGGATGTTTGCTTTAGTTTCATTATCATTATGTATTATGTTATGTTCATCTTTTAATGGCGCTACGCCTGTTGTTTCCATTTTCTTAGACTTAATGTATGACCATAGGTTTTTGTTGTTATCTTTAGATATTACATTGTTTATGTATTCACTCTGCAGCTGTCTGCTTACTTTTTGGGTTAAGTGTTTAATTTTTATATACTTTTTGTAAACTCTTTCTGCATTAGTTTCTTTAAATTTTCTATAGAGGTTTTCCTTCTGTTTACAAAGCTTCTTTAGTCTATTATTAAACCAGCATTTATTTATTTTGTTTGATGTGTATTTAGTTGGTATATGATTTTCTATTATGCTTTTAAGATGGTTTTTAATGAAATTCCAGAGGTCATCGACTGGTTGGTTAATGTCTTTTTCTAATAAGAATGTTTGTTGAAAGTTTAGTGCAGCTTGGTGTAGTTGAGTTAGGTTACATTTATTCCAGAGTAAGATTTTTCTTTTGGGTTTTGTATTGGCTACTGCTTTTATCTGACTGTGTATTTTTATGATCTCATGGTCTGATAGACCAGGGATAATTTCATAATCAACTACTAATCCAGGTCTGTTGGTTAAGAAGAGATCTAATGTGTTGTTTAATCTAGTTGGCTTTTTAATGATTTGATCTAAACTTAGGTTGTGTAAAGTTTCTATGAAAAGCTCATTTATGTCCTTAAGGTTTTGGTGTTTATCTATGGTTAGTGTTTTCCAATTTATATCAGGTAGGTTGAAATCACCCATAATCCAAAAAACTGCATTTTTATTTGTCTCTTTAAGTGTAGTAATCTGATTACATAGTTCCTGCATGTATTCTAAACTAGAATTTGGTGGTCTGTAAATGCTGCCTATTATTAGGGATGTTGAGGTGGTATTAATTTTACAAAATGTTGATTCTACATTTTTTGAGTTAGGTAAGGTAATTTCTTCTGCTATAAGAGTGTTTTTTATTGCTAAAAGAACTCCTCCATGATTATCAGCCCTATCTTTTCTAAAAATTTCATAATTACTATTGAAAATTTCTGCATTATAAATTTCAGGATGCAGCCAAGTTTCTGTTCCTGCAATTATGTCTGGTTTCTCACATTCTAATAAAATTTCTAAGTCTGCTGTTTTGTTCCTAATGCTTTGAAAATTTATAACTAAGGTTTTAAGGTATTTTGGTATTACTTCTTTAGTAGGTTTGTTTAGTGAGGCTGTTGTATTAATTTTAGTAGATTTAGGTTTAACAGGAGTGGATCTGGCTAGTGGTTGGTGAGTTTGGTTCGGGATGGTGTTTAGGATGTTGTATGGGTTAGAAGTGTCCGCATCAAAGGAATCAAACAGTCCTGATGTAAACTGAGGTAACCCACACGGTACACAGTGCCATGATGCGTCTTTGTTGCCTAAGGCATAATACACAGGTGTATTCATATGGAGACATGATGCATGGTACCATTCATCGCAGGTGTCACATTGAATGGCTTTCTGTTTCAGGGTGCATATTTTTTTGCAGATGTTGCATCTATCTTTAGATCTAGGCCCTGGATTTGACTCTACATCTCCTGCCATTAATATTAACAGTGATAGGTATTTATTTCTGCTGTGTCTGATTTAGTTCGTCCATCGTGGTTCGATGATGACCACTTTTGTCATCTAGGGGGCTGAGGGCTTTGCACTGGGGTTTTGTGCCTCCTCATGTGGCTGGTGAGACCTATGTGAGCCCGGAATGTTCCGCTGCACACTGGGCAGGTTATTCCAGCTGGAGCTAGTGTCATTGGCCATACTTTTGTTTTTCTCTGACGCTTTTCTTCTGCCAGCGCTGTTCTCTTGTCCTCAGCAATTTGTGCGCCAGTTTTCACAGCGCGGCGCCGTGATGCTCTGTCATATGCTTCTGTCTCCCAGGTGGCTGACTTTATGCTGTACGCTTTCAGAGAAGATTTGTGGCTGTCCCTAAAGCGTTTTCTTTGTGAACGCTTTCGTTCCATTAATTGGCCTTACAGGAGTCGTTCAGGGATGCGGCGGTCTTCCATTCCGCAGACGTGTCTTGCCCATCGCAGCTGGAACTGCATCAGGATTGCGTGGATGCTTTGCAGACCCGCTCTTTGAAGGACTTCAATATCTTGTATTTTTTCTTGCCATTTAACATTTTAGTATTCGAGACAGGCCATACGGAAGTGGTTGAGTTTGTTATTTACATGTTTTCTGTATACTGCCCACGTTTCTGAGGCATAGAGCAATGTAGGGAGGGTGACAACTCGATAGACCACTAGCTTTGTGTTTGTATGTTTCTGATTTTGAAAGAGTTTAAAAAGGCGTAATTGTTGGCGATAATATTCAAACAGGTGATGTCTCTGAGCTGTTGACCACATTCATCAGTACGCTACCATGAATTATGAGCAAGATAAAACTGATATCCATGCCACAGACAGCAAGATTGTGTAGTTAAGAAAGACTTGTTAAAGTACAGACCATCAAACTGGTCATAAATTAGATGTCGTTAGGACTTTTAACATCATCAAACAGAATGAAGTATCTGTCTAGTCAAGGTTATTGAAAGAAAAAATCTTTATAAAGTTTTAGTTTATGTTTGAGTAAATTACCTGGCATTCGTGAGTACCGTTGCTTAGCAACTGACAGTAATCTTTCAAAACATGCTTCTTCTGTGTGCCACTGTAGAAACAAAACATTTTCTTTAAGTGCAGGCGTCGAAAATAATGATCACATAGTTGAAGTCTACTACAGAGGATAAGTGTTAAGTGGAAAAGTAGCTTTTAAACCAATATCCAATGTATAAATAAATTACTTTGATGATATCACGGACCAATGTGTGTGTTTGTTTGTATGGCCGGGACGTTTGTGCGAATGACTGGAAGTGTGCTAGTCTTGTTGACAAGGACAGAGGCCAGTGTGTGATATGCTCTGAGGAATAATAAACTGAATCAAGTGAAGTGTTCATGATAAACAAATGATTGTTTTTGTATATGTCCAGCTGAACCCGAGGAACACCAGGACGAATAGAGAGAAATGTTTTTAGTCCATCGACTTTGTAAAGAGCTGTTACAGCCGAGCTCATACTTCTGCTCTAAATATAAGATACTAACTATTGTCAAACAATTTCCCTCCAAGACTCCAAGTTAGTAAATATTACTATAATAATAATAATTATAATAATAATAATAAGCGCCAGAGAATGACTACTCGTTCATTTCTAACATAATAATAATTATTATTATTATTATCACTATTATTCCGAAACTAATTCTTTTACAAGCAATAGAAAAAAAGATTGATTTTTTAAAATAACAAAGCTTATCAAAGGGAAAGAACCGCTAATCACTGCCATTTTTTACTTGAAAATGGCAAGGTTCAGCTCCCTCCCTTTCTGCCATATAAAACAAAAATGAATGAACTAGTACTAATTGATTAAATAATTGGTTAATTTTTGGATTGATTCGTTTAAAATTTCAACTTGATCCGAGAATGGGAAGTGGGACAAAAAACGTGTTAAAACCTAATAAGGGGATTAAATCTATATATAGTAGTATTTATTTCCCTTATTTCAATATCAAACAAAGAAATCTTTTACAAATAATTAATTAACTTTTTTTTTTTTATTGATTCATGTCTGTAATTTGTAAGCAGTTTTATAAAAATACATTTAGTCATTCAAAGAATTTCTTATTTTGATTTCTTTTGCTATCAAATTGTATATTTTTTCCCTACGAAGAAAGATAGAAGCTTTGTTCATGACATATCTGAAAATAATCGAGACATAATAATTTAGCGAATTAATCGTCTAATGACAAAAATATCCTATATAGACTATACATAAACTGAAAGCCTCGAAGACGTCTAGACCTATACAACACAGAACCAAGGTCCTGTACGAATAGCAAGTGGTAAAATCTGCATTAACATTGGTGAAAGGCATGTAGCATGATGTAGGGCCATAGCTTGGGGGTGGCGTAGCCACGGGAAGCACAGCATTCCTCATTGATCTACGGTCTTGAAGACAAGCCTTACTTTTTCAATGCGCTTCATTTCAAAGGTTTAAAATAATTACTTCCTCTTCAACACTTCACGAAGACAGAATGTCTAATAGTGTGTTCAGAGTCTCGGTAATAAGATAAACAGATTAACCTTTGGCCTTTGGTGCAATGTTACATCATGTGTCATTAATAATAATACAGAAAGCGTGGAAACGTAGTGGTAAGACTTAGACTTACGCGATTCTACGTCCCATACGCAGGCAAGCTGTCTCCTAATAGCTTAAAGTCCTCGACTTAATAAGTCTTGAGACCTTTCTATTCAAGTCCTTAAAAGTTCAGTTAAAATCTACAGTCTACTTTAAAAATCGCTGATTTCATGGCCAGCTTTAAAAGCAATTATATATTTTTTTTTCCATTTATTTTGATTATGTTGTTTTTACTAAGCATTTCCTTTATCTAGGACTAACTATGAGTTTTTAGATTTGAACCTATTTAAGGCGTAATTCACTAACCCTAACCTTTGACCGTACCAACATAGCCTTCAATGCTAATCAGAGAAAAACAATCTAGAAAATCTAGCCCACAGCGGAGAACAAAAAAAAAATCATTACTATAAGTACTAATCTATAGACGTCATGTTTCACGGTTATTGACATCTGGTTTCTACTACTGCAGGTACATTCAAGACAGTATCGACAAAGTCGTCTCAGGACGAGCGATTACTTGCTAACACTGGAACTCAACATGTGACGAAATCTCGTTTGTCTTCGAGATTCACTTGTTTCCTTAGCGGCTTGTGTGTTTTGTTTGTGAACAAGCCTTTGTGAAGAATACAATACAAACGTGGACAAACATGGTCGACGTAAGGCACAGACAAGGACGAAATCAATGACGCACTAATAGGGCTCATTAATATGTGGATTTCATGAGATAAAAAAAAAGGCAGGTGACCAAAGGCAGTCATATGTGATGGATTGACGATGCGTAGGCAGATCTGAAACAGCTTGGGGTTTGGGCGTGGAGACGAAAGGCCCAGGAGAGATCTGAATGGAAGGATGTGTTGAAGCAGACTAGAGCCCTCCATGGGATGTAGCGCCACTGGGATAGTGGTTGGTTATTTTTCCAACACCCGATCGCGGATCAAGCTGAAATTTTGCACAATTATTTCTAATACCTGAAAATACAAGAATAAAAATAAAAATAGATGTGTAGAGACGTTTGTATTGTTAAAAGTCTTTCCTTTGCAAGTGCAGAGTGGCTGCTAAAAAAAACAACAACAAGCAAATCTTCTAGAGGGGACATCTGAGAGAACTGTCTACAAAAGATCCCATGAGGTGAAGTCCCTTATGCTATGACAAATTTGTACTAATTCTCCTTCTTCCCTAGTGCTATTAGAGCATGGAATGGGTTGCCTGAGCCAGCCAGGAAAACCAGTGACTTGAATGCTTATATGCATGGCGCGTAGGACGAAATCATCTTCTTTTTTGAAGATAAGATAAGAGCTGAGAAGACTACTCCTGCAGTATCTGGCAAGTAGCTGAACTGTACTGTCTGGAGTGTCTCTTAGCCTTTACACAACTTCTTCTTCACAATTATTATTTTTTATGTAGGGGAGTTCAGATCAGTTATCCTATATCTGAGATGAACTGCTCAATGTGGTTTCCAGATCAGGCAGTTCAGATCAGTAATCCTATATCTGAGATGAACTGCGCAATGTGGTTTCCAGATCAGGCAGTTCAGATCAGTAATCCTATATCTGAGATGAACTGCGCAATGTGGTTTCCAGATCAGGCAGTTCAGATCAGTAATCCTATATCTGAGATGAACTGCGCAATGTGGTTTCCAGATCAGGCAGTTCAGATCAGTAATCCTATATCTGAGATGAACTGCGCAATGTGGTTTCCAGATCAGGCAGTTCAGATCAGTAATCCTATATCTGAGATGAACTGCGCAATGTGGTTTCCAGATCAGGCAGTTCAGATCAGTAATCCTATATCTGAGATGAACTGCGCAATGTGGTTTCCAGATCAGGCAGTTCAGATCAGTAATCCTATATCTGAGATGAACTGGGCAGTGGTTTCCAGATCAGGCAGTTCTCCGTATGGTTTTTCTTCAATTTCCCCCTTTTGTTTCTCTGAGTTGGAGATAAGGTATGCGACACTGTTACAAGAGACCACCAAATATGTATATACACTGGCAGTTGATCAGATGTCTTAATATTTGGAATAGGTTTGAATCAAAGTCGTTATTTATTTTAAATAAATAATACCCAAACTAAGAACCTCGGGCCATATCCGGCCTGATTAAAGTCATCAACGCAGTGTTAACTTCGATACGTTTATGTAGTGCCTGAGACTACGATCTCATTCGTTTTTTTTTTTTTGGGGGGGGGGGGAGGGGCGTAAAATTATTCTTTGTAAATAGCTAACACTTCCATCCTAAATTGCCATCTTTTTCCGCCCCTGTACAACCTCGCAAACTATTTTATCAAAACTTCAAAGAGTTCAAAGTCCAGTACTCACGTGACGGCGTCATGGTGTTGCATTATTCCCATAGCGTCTCCTGCAGAGAAACAGTTTTAATTCATTAGGCTAACAAAACACGAAATCATTAAAACACAGACACGCACATAAACACATCTAAATACACACACGTAAACGCAACTATACACACACGTAAACACATCTGTAAGCCCACAGAAAACAGAACAGATGCCAGGACAGGAAAAAATAAACATTTCATTTAATTTGAATTTAAAAAAGGAAGGATTGAACTGAAAGTGTTCTAGAGATTTCATCTATCTATCTATCTATCTATCTATCTATCTATCTATCTATCTATATCTATCTATCTATCTATCTATATCTATCTATCTATCTATCTATCTATCTATCTATCTATCTATCTATCTATCTATCTATCTATCTATCCTGAGATTTGGCACTCTTCATGTGACTGGCAAAGAATATGTAAACGTTTTGCTGCACAATGAATAAAATATTCCAGATAAAGCCAATGTGCATTGCCGTGTCTTTCTGTTTTGTGGATTGTCGTGTCTTTCTGTTTTGAGGATTGTCGTGTCTTTCTGTTTTGTGGATTGTCGTGTCTTTCTGTTTTGTGCATTGCCGTGTCTTTCTGTTTTGTGGATTGTCGTGTCTTTCTGTTTTGAGGATTGTCGTGTCTTTCTGTTTTGAGGATTGTCGTGTCTTTCTGTTTTGTGCATTGCCGTGTCTTTCTGTTTTGTGGATTGCCGTGTCTTTCTGTTTTGTGGATTGTCGTGTCTTTCTGTTTTGTGGATTGCCGTGTCTTTCTGTTTTGAGGATTGCCGTGTCTTTCTGTTTTGTGCATTGCAGTGTCTTTCTGTTTTGTGGATTGCCTTGTCTTTCTGTTTTGTGGATTGTCGTGTCTTTCTGTTTTGTGGATTGCCGTGTCTTTCTGTTTTGTGGATTGCCGTGTCTTTCTGTTTTGTGCATTGCAGTGTCTTTCAGTTTTGTGGATTGCCGTGTCTTTCTGTTTTGTGGATTGTCGTGTCTTTCTGTTTTGTGGATTGCCGTGTCTTTCTGTTTTGTGGATTGCCGTGTCTTTCTGTTTTGTGCATTGCAGTGTCTTTCTGTTTTGTGGATTGCCGTGTCTTTCTGTTTTGTGCATTGCAGTGTCTTTCTGTTTTGTGGATTGTCGTGTCTTTCTGTTTTGTGCATTGCAGTGTCTTTCTGTTTTGTGGATTGTCGTGTCTTTCTGTTTTGAGGATTGCCGTGTCTTTCTGTTTTGTAGATTCCCGTGTCTTTCTGTTTTGTAGATTCCCGTGTCTTTCTGTTTTGTAGATTCCCGTGTCTTTCTGTTTTGTAGATTCCCGTGTCTTTCTGTTTTGTGGATTGTCGTGTCTTTCTGTTTTGTAGATTCCCGTGTCTTTCTGTTTTGTAGATTCCCGTGTCTTTCTGTTCTGTGGATTGTCGTGTCTTTCTGTTTTGTAGATTCCCGTGTCTTTCTGTTCTGTGGATTGTCGTGTCTTTCTGTTTTGTAGATTCCCGTGTCTTTCTGTTCTGTGGATTGTCGTGTCTTTCTGTTTTGTGGATTGCCGTGTCTTTCTGTTCTGTGCATTGCAGTGTCTTTCTGTTTTGTGGATTGCCGTGTCTTTCTGTTTTGTGGATTGCCGTGTCTTTCTGTTTTGTGGATTGCCGTGTCTTTCTGTTTTGTGGATTGCCGTGTCTTTCTGTTTTGAGGATTGCCGTGTCTTTCTGTTTTGTAGATTCCCGTGTCTTTCTGTTTTGTAGATTCCCGTGTCTTTCTGTTTTGTAGATTCCCGTGTCTTTCTGTTTTGTAGATTCCCGTGTCTTTCTGTTTTGTGGATTGTCGTGTCTTTCTGTTTTGTAGATTCCCGTGTCTTTCTGTTCTGTGGATTGTCGTGTCTTTCTGTTTTGTAGATTCCCGTGTCTTTCTGTTCTGTGGATTGTCGTGTCTTTCTGTTTTGTAGATTCCCGTGTCTTTCTGTTCTGTGGATTGTCGTGTCTTTCTGTTTTGTAGATTCCCGTGTCTTTCTGTTATGTGGATTGTCGTGTCTTTCTGTTTTGTGGATTGCCGTGTCTTTCTGTTTTGTGGATTGTCGTGTCTTTCTGTTTTGTGGATTGCCGTGTCTTTCTGTTTTGAGGATTGCCGTGTCTTTCTGTTTTGTGCATTGCAGTGTCTTTCTGTTTTGTGGATTGCCTTGTCTTTCTGTTCTGTGGATTGTCGTGTCTTTCTGTTTTGAGGATTGCCGTGACTTTCTGCTCTGGTTTATTTCTTCTCTCAGTTCTTAAAGCTTTATCATTAGTTCCTTTATCTCGGGTGGCAGGGATCTTGTGGAAACTTTCAGGAAAACTATAAGGCTGGCCCTGAAACATTTAGTTCAATCACTTGGAGCTGCGTTTCTTTCCTTTTTACGGCTCGTAAAATCTGGTCATGAATACGTTGTAGCAGTCTTAATGCTCAAATTAACTACACCCCAAAGTGTCATAGCAAAAAAAAAAAAATACTTACGCAGTGCATTGACATGGTAGAAAGAATCTGTTAAATCCATGAAGATTGAAATCTGTTTACATGCCTGTAACAAAAATACATTCACATTAATATAAACATCTCTATATATAACGTAACTATATCTTAGAAAGACGCACTGGTGAGGTCAAGGCGATGGAATGTAAATTGCCAAAGAATCTGGTTTTCAAAATCAGATTGCTAACACAAAAATTGTGAAATCTAAAACAGGTATGCAAGTATTTCTCATTTTTCTAGACGTCTGTAAAGTAAGGACACTGGACAAAGTAATTGGAGGAGATAAGAAAAAAAGAGATGAATTTAAAAAAAAAAAGACAATTAACTCAATATAAGGAGGGTATTTTATGATCTTAGACGAGTGAAATGAAAGGAATTCTTGAGATCAGATAATATATGTTTGATTTTTAATTGATACATCAAAGAAAACTAGATTGTCAGAGAGACATATTATTGAAGTAACTAAATAACTACTACAAATAAGAGCGTGGGAGTTTGATAGCAAATCCGAAGATTTGGTCTTGTTCTGAGGATTGCAGTATCTGTAGCCTCGGAAAGAGCTAAATTCGCTTTTAGTTTTGTGTGGTCTGCATGTCCGTCTGTGCTGTTTAGATCGCAAAAACTAGAAATAATATTTAAAAACTGATTTCTTCTTTAAGCAAAAAAATGTAATATAAGAAAACTCGTAATCGCTAATTTGGTTGTTTGGATTTTTTAGTGCATAACAACGCCAAGTGTTTATCTGAAAAATTACATTATTATTATTGGTTTTGAAGTGAAAAATAACGCCAAATGTTGTTGTTTATTTGTACTTTAGACAATCAAAACAAAACCATGGTATGAATATTTCTTGTACATTGGCGAATCCAGTGGAAGCTGATAACTCTTATTATTCTAATGTTTGTTTACATTATTGCGCAGCTCTTGCATAGGTGAGTGTTCTATCACTATACTTTTTTTCTTTTTAATATTCAGTAATGCACTGTAATAAGGCTTGTCTTCGAGTTCGAACATTATAGAGCAATGCAGCATTTCCCGTAGTTATGCAGCCCCAGCTGCGACCTACATATTTTGCCAAAACTAGCGCAGTCATAACCATTGTCCGTCGTTAGTCGATTTAGCTTTTATATCATTTTACAAAAATGCATGATTTTTTTTTTCCGTTGTGATAAACTTCCTGACAGTTTAGGTCCTCATTGGAGTGTATTTTCTATTTCCCTGAATTGGGAGTTCCCATACTGTGTCCTCAATCTGACATTGAGAAAAAACTTAGGAGGAAAAAAATTTGATTTGAAAAAAAAAAGCCTTTGAAACACAGAAACATTCTTCATTGATTTTTGCAAGGGACATAACTGTGTCTCAGTGGCTGGGAAATATTGAAATAGCTCATACACTATACATCAATGCCTGGATCTGAACATTCTGTGAATAGGAAGAAAATGGTCTAAAATATTTTAAAATACTGTACAAAAACAAACCATGGTTTGATTTATGTCTTGCTCCGTGGACGAGAGGCTTCATACTTTTATTCAATCAAGAGGACACACTCTGGAATCTTGATCAGATATCTATTTTTTTTTATAAAGCTTATATCAAATAAATCTGTCTGTTTGTCCGGTAAAGAGTTTGCACACGTTTTTTCTCCCACAACGAACCTCGGGTTAAGCTGAAATTTTGCACAATTATTTCTTTTACCTGACAACACAAATATCAATAAAAAAAAATTAACCAATTAGCTGAAAAACTATTGGTAATTAATTATTTTAGTTTCTTCGCTGAAGATATAGAAGTATCATTATTGATACTAGGTTATTAAGTTAGTGTTGAATCTAAAAATTTGTTCTTTGCTATATTTGCTATATTTTCTACTTTAGTGGATGAAAACAAGTTTGTAGCTTAAAAATACTTGCCAATGGGCAGAGGAATGTCAATTATCAATGTCCATATGTTGCATGTAACTTGTCAACTCCATGCGTCTATGTGTTGCCAAGAAATTTCTCGTCTCCATATGCCTATATGTTGCCCTGCCACCTTCTTCTCCATATGCCTATATATTGTCCTGCCACCTTCTTCTCCCTATGCCCATATATTGTCCTGCCACCTTCTTCATATGCCCATATGTGGCCCTGCCACCTTCTTCATATGCCCATATGTGGCCCTGCCACCTTCTTCTCCATATGCCCATATATTGTCCTGCCACCTTCTTCATATGCCCATATGTGGCCCTGCCACCTTCTTCTCCATATGCCCATATATTGTCCTGCCACCTTCTTCATATGCCCATATATTGCCCTGACACATTCTTCTTCATATGCCCATATATTGTCCTGCCACCTTCTTCATATGCCCATATGTGGCCCTGCCACCTTCTCCATATGCCCATATATTGTCCTGCCACCTTCTTCATATGCCCATATATTGCCCTGCCACATTCTTCTTCATATGCCCATATATTGCCCTGCCACATTCTTCTTCATATGCCCATATATTGTCCTGCCACCTTCTCCATATGCCCATATATTGTCCTGCCACCTTCTTCATATGCCCATATATTGTCCTGCCACCTTCTTCATATGCCCATATATTGTCCTGCCACCTTCTTCATATGCCCATATGTGGCCCTGCCACCTTCTTCTCCATATGCCCATATATTGTCCTGCCACCTTCTCCATATGCCCATATATTGTCCTGCCACCTTCTTCATATGCCCATAAGTGGCCCTGCCACCTTCTTCTCCATATGCCCATATATTGTCCTGCCACCTTCTTCATATGCCCATATATTGCCCTGCCACATTCTTCTTCATATGCCCATATATTGTCCTGCCACCTTCTTCTAAATATGCCCATATATTGTCCTGCCACCTTCTTCTCCATATGCCCATATATTGTCCTGCCACCTTCTTCATATGCCCATATGTTGCCCTGCCACATTCTTCTTCATATGCCCATATATTGTCCTGCCACCTTCTTCTCCATATGCCCATATATTGTCCTGCCACCTTCTTCTCCATATGCCCATATATTGTCCTGCCACCTTCTTCATGTGCCCATATGTTGCCCTGCCACATTCTTCTTCATATGCCCATATGTTGCCTTGCCACCTTCTTCTCCATATGTCCATATGTTGTCCTTCCTCCTTCTTCTCCATATGTCCATATGTTGCCTTGCCACCTTCTTCTCCATATGTCCATATGTTGTCCTTCCTCCTTCTTCTCCATATGTCCATATGTTGCCTTGCCACCTTCTTCTCCATATGTCCATATGTTGTCCTTCCTCCTTCTTGTCCATATGTCCATATGTTGTCCTTCCTCCTTCTTCTCCATATGTCCATATGTTGCCTTGCCACATTCTTCTTCATATGCCCATATGTTGCCTTGCCACCTTCTTCTCCATATGTCCATATGTTGTCCTTCCACCTTCTTCTCCATATGTCCATATGTTGCCCTGCCACCTTCTTCTCCATATGTCCATATGATGCCCTGCCACCTTCTTCTCCATATGTCCATATGATGCCCTGCCACCTTCTTCTTCATGTGCCCATATGTTGCCCTGCCACCTTCTTCTCCATATGCCCATATGTTGCCCTGCCACCTTCTTCTCCATATGCCCATATGTTGACCACGCACGCACGCCAACTCTCAAACCCTCGGTAAAAAAGTCATGGAAGGATAACTCTTTTATTTCTGCAAGTCGGACTAGAGTTACCTTACGTAGCTTTCGCGTCGACAGAGAGCGCGGCTCAGTAAAAAAAAGAGGGGGGGGGGAGAACAAGTAATCTTTCCTGTGGGACACTACGCACGCGGTTTTACTTTTCTCACTTGTGTGTTCAAATATTTAGAATTCCACGCACAACTAAATGAGTTGTTGAACTAATGTAACTATGTATCTCACCTGCAAAATTTGACCAGCCAGCTTGATAAACTTCTTGAATCCGCCCCTGGTCGTATAATAGCCTGTCCAAAAAGCTGATGGGGGAACTGAGTAAGGGAGAAAATCATCTTTCTTCACCTCGTAAGTTAACTTCTCTTTGTTGACGTAAAACGTATAGCATGATGGGGTAGAGTACAGGAAGTTCATTTGAAAACCTGGACTGCCCTGAGATAAGAAACAAAATAAATAAACATATAAATTAAGTTTGAGTTTGTGTAAAGTTAATTTGTTATTGTACTAGCAAAAACGTGATGTTACAGAGATGAAAACTTCTTGATAATTTTTGAAGTTTTTGTTTTCAAGATTCAGATTTCCAGAAGAGCGATAATTAAACATATTAGTCTACATTTCTTTGTATTAGTTTAGTTCAGCACAGACACATATTTAAATTCATAAACTCTCCCGCTATATCTTGTGTCTAGACTATTCTGAGCACCTCTTTAGTTTCTGGAATTTTGTTCTTCCTCTCAATTGCTACAAAATCAATAACTTTTTTATTTGAAACAGGTATAAATAGGACATTGTCATTGCAATAGCCTCGTCCTTGCTCTATGCAGCAGCTCTATAAATGCCAATAATATTTTACAAGCTAGTCCAATCACTCTACAATCTAACTTTAAAATTCTGCAATAAATTCAAAGCAGTGGCGTACTGAGGGGCGGTCGACCGCCCCAGCACCGGAGCTTTCGCGCCAAAATAAGTATCAAAACATAATGAAAACGTACAATATCTACTTCAATTTCATTTTAAATTATTTGTGAGCGTCAATATAAAAGCCTTTTATCGGTAACCTAGTCAACACAGATGGGTGCAACATGCTGATCGAACATTACAGACGTAAACATTGTTGAGATATGATCTTCCAATATACGCTCATCACTCCTCAAAGTTTGAAAATTATTTCTTCATAGCCATGCTACGTCAGACAAGGGCTCCTGCTGCATGCACATGTGTTCATTGACACAAAAAAAATATCTTCATGATATCGATTACATTTTTTTAAAAATAAAGTTTTAAAAATGTGTTCAGAGTTTCATTAATGTTTGTGATAATGTGATTAATTTTTGCCTTATCATGGTTTGAATACCTATCATGATAATGTGACTTATCCTTGATGTATTATGATTTAAGAATACCTATCATGATAATGTGGCTTATCCCTAATCTATCATATCTTGATTAATACCTATCACGATAATGTGACTTATCCGAGACTTATCTCCAAACACAGACGTGAACTATAAACCAAAAAGAAAGCTAATAAATAAAGATAATCACTTACTATTTCATTGGCTGCCTTGATTAATGGATCAAGATATTGGAACCAAGTCTCTGCGTTTTTGTATCCGAAATCCGAGCCCATTGGGACAAGGATGTGTTTGCTTTTATAGCTCTGGGCCTGGACAATGAAAGAAATGAATCAATAGACAGACGATGAAACAAATGTCGTATTTTAGGGGCCGGATCTAGTAGGGATGAGGCTATGTCTAGATATTATCGCTCATTTGGGAAATTAAGTTGGCTCTGCTGCTGGCTCCATGATGAGTTTTTCGATGGAAATTTGGGTTTGAGAGTTTCTGTTTGTGTTTACCTCGCAGGAATACATCAATAATACTGAACTGGTTCTCGTTTTTTATACCTTCTAGAAAGAGTGGAATCTTTTATTCGCTCTTATTTTTGTTGAATATACAAGCAAAAGTATACGAACCTAAACGAAACAGCAAAGAATGTAGCCAGGAGCTAGAGTGATTTTAAGCTTAGCTTGATTATATTTATCAATATGAACATTATCATGAAAAAATGTACATTTTTTATTAATTGTTATCCTAAGGATAGTAAACTAAAACTTGTTTGGATATGTGCATTGCAACATTGTACAGTATTGAGACGAATATTGTGTGTCATGAATAAAAACGAGTTGGAGTTGAGAATACATTATACTTAGCTACAAATAGATAGCTACGTGTAAAATGAAACAACAGAATCAAATGTTGAACTTTTTTCTTATACCTAGACATGTTATTCCTCTTGACGTTGTTAATACGATAATGATGAACGATTAATCTTTTCTTATGAACTAATTCTACCTAATTCTAAAGGTCTAGCCTTTTTTGTATATAGAAATGTTTAAAAATAAAACGGTTTAACGCCATGGGCGAAACAAGTGTGAATTCAACTTACTCCCTCTCAATGTGTTTCACCTCTGCTTTAGAAATGCCTCAGCTATAAAGTAGAACAGTGGCAGGAGGGTGTGTAAATGTCAATCTTCTTTATATACAGTTATAAATTAGCAGGTAGAACATGTAATTAAAGAGAACACCTAATCAATGGAACTAAATATAGGTCAGAAAGCAGGTCAGATTTCTTACCCGTAGCTTGATTATTTTGAGAAAGTGGACAGCGTCCAGCTCTGACACCTAAATAGAAAGAAATAAAAAAAATTGTATTGAAGAAATAAAGAAATGGTAGCTCGAATGTTGGTAGCTGGTATGTAGAGTTATTCTTATTTGTTAGGATTCATGTGAGATAAGCGTGTTAAATGATTTTTGCATGTGTTTCGACGAGAAGTTAGAGTATGCCTGTCCAGTGTATCTGTCCAGTGTGTTTATCCAGTGTGCCTGTCCAGTGTATTATTCCAGTGTAATTGTCCAGTGTGCCTCTCCAGTGTATCTGTCCAGTGTGCCTGTCCAGTGTATCTGTTCAGTTCATATTGTGGGTATGTGAGCGCTAAGATATTGTTTTGTGATCTATATAAATGGCGCTAGAGTTTGGCCATTTGGTGGAGTTTTACAGTGACACCTGGCGGATTGAATATCGAGGGAAGTTGAGTCCTTACAGATTTTTTTTTTATGTGACGTATACTTCTGTACGCCCTGAGACGAAGTTCCTGATAGATGGGTCTTCCTATGTGCACTAAAAGAATTTTTAACAGTAGACAACAGAAGCAAAAATGAATCGCCCTGAACCCTACAGGAATCACACAACACGCTGGCATTACCTGAGACAAAATGTACATACCATCGCCGTGTTTTATTCAGAAAACATTGTATTATCAATCTTTAAAAAAATATATATTATTGTACACTAACTTCCTATCTGAAACCAATTGAATAATTGGTCTATAGAATTTTGCAGGTAGTTTCGAGATTTGGCACTATCTTAGCCACTAAGTGTCACTCTGGTTTACTGAGCCACACCATACCCTCATACATGCATGACGCGTAGGACGTAATCATCTTCTTTTTTGCAGTAACGTCTGTATTATATAAGATAAGATAAGATAAGATACGTTATTTGTCAGATAAAACGGAAAGAGAGCTTTAGGGTTAGTATAGCACAGGAGAATATAGCCTTAGCAATGATGTATTCTAAAACAGTCCTTAAGTCTGATTCAATGTGTGTCTACATATGTAATTTATAGAAATTATTTAGATTTGGCATGTGGTTAATCTCAATCTCTGTTATCAACTAGCCTACATCACTAGATTTGTACCTTAAGTGATGAGGAGGACCCGCTGTCGAAGACATAGCCATTCGGAGCGTAGTACCCGTCATAAGTGACTTGTGTAAACAGCGAGGATCTGTTCCCTGGAAGAAGTCCTGAGGTTAGTCTACAACTAGATAGGTGAAATGTTCATGTAAAATGTTCATGTGAAATGTTCATGTGAAATGTTCATGTGAGATGTTCATGTGAAATGTTTAACATATAAAAGTGAAACTAAATCTTTAAAACGAAAAAATTAAAACTACATTTGTGAAATTAAAATGTTGAACAGAACAGTTTTGTTTGAAAATATCTCTTATTCATTCAATGTCTAGTTCACCCAATCTCTAATTCATCCAATCTCTAATTCGTTCAATCTCTAATTCATTCAATCTGTAATTCATTCAATCTGTAACTCATTCATTCTCTAATTCATTTAACCTCTTATTCATGAAATCTCTAATTCATTTAATCTCCAATGCAGTCAATCTTTTATTCATTCAATCTCTATTTCACTCAATCTTTAATTCATTCAATCTCTAATTCATTCAGTCTCTAATATATTCAATCTCTAATTTATTAATTCAATCTCTAATTTATTAATTCAATCTCTAATTCATTTAACCTCTAATTCATTTAACCTCTAATTCATTTAACCTCTAATTCATTTAACCTCTAATTCAGTCAAGTAGTTGCAATAAAAACAACGTACAATATGGCCCGTTATTGTTTCAGCCCCAAGGCGCCCTGAAATGACGTGTACCTACTTAAGTTCAGGGGGCTAGTGTACCAGACAAACTCCATGTTCTTGGTTCTCTTTCTCTCCGCCAGATCTTCAAAATCTATGCGACTAACAAACAAAGAATCGAACCCCATCTGAAATGAAAACTCAGCATTGTTATTATTTTTTTTTGTAATATTTGTTCTCGAGTTGAGCATTGGAAAAGAACGAGTACTTTCACTTTGTATTTTAACAACCACATATCTTTTCGTTCTGTTGTTTGACATTTATCGAAATAAGACAAAAATGTAAGAAAATAAATAATGTGTTAATTTTTTTTATATATATTTTTCTATATTTTTATGTGTTATTAAGCATCATATACTTTAATTGCATTACTTATATACTAGTCCATTGATAACAATATTCCACATAATTTAATTAATACTACAATGTAGATTACCATATCTTACAACATCTACGACTCCTCTTACTAGCTTGCCAACTCTTCATGACTTACAGGTGAGTAAGTAAATTACGAATGTATGCATATCTTTGAAAAAAACAATCAATAGCCAGGTGAGTAGCTATGGTGTGTGTGTGGGGGGGGGGAAGGGGGGATAATTTGAAAATCCTCCAGGGCCCCAACTTGGAGGGGGCCTCCAACTGAGTTTTTTTTACATTAAAAGTTAATATTACGCAAAATGCAGGGGCCCCAAAAGAAGTCAAGCCACCGTGCCCCGAAACGATGGAAAATTCCAAGCTACGCCCATGTCAATAGCTAATACACGGAAAATATAACCGTCCTAAAAATTAAATTGGTCAAGAGATCTACTTATATCTTGAACACACGTCAGTGGAAATTGTAAATTTATTGTTCATTAGTTCACGGTAATGGCTCTAACAAAAGTCACTAGCTTCCTAATGGAGGACTGGTATTGGAAAAAGAACTTATTGAAATGTGTTTGGCTTCAAACATTGTCACGTGTACAATTATATATTCACATCATGGTCATTTCGTTAGAATTGTATTTTTTTTTAAACTCTTTTTGAAGCTCACAACGTTTAGTATGAAGGGCCATAATAGTTTCCGCCACCTGTCCGATAATGTGCGTGGGGTCATCCTCCTGAACATGGAGCCCCAGACTGAAATGGGTCGTTTTCGCTGTGTCTTTAGCTGCCTCAAAAGATAAAATCGAAGCTTCAAAATTTAGGGTCAAGCGAGGCGACTGGAAAAGTCAAGCCAGCTATCTTTGATGGTACAGTTTCGTGGACAGTTTATAAAAGACAATTTGAGGAGGGTGAAAAAGTTCTCACGTGAAAAAAATGGTCAGTCGGGGGGGGGGCGGGTAAACAAGTTTACAACACTGCTCCCTCTCTATGTCTGTGCGTCCCGAACAGACTCTTTATCATCTCCACAATAACAGTGCCATAAGATGTCACAGTCAAGATACAAACTCATACAAGATGACAAAGAAGTTTCAATGTCGGTCTGTCCCACTCCGTCGAACTTTATCGGACACGCAGTCTTCTTACCGTGAGAACAAGTGCACTGTAGATGCCAGAGAAATCTATTGCTCAAGTTCAGAAAATCTCTTGGCGCTTTGGCTGTAAAAGGGAGGGGGGAACTTTTGCTACAATTCCTCTACTAACTTAAGATTATTTTTTACATTGAAAGCTTGTTCTTTTTCCTGCCCTAGAATCCTAGACGCATGAAAGTTTGTGTACAGCCCGTCGGGCAACAAAAACAAAACATAATACGGGCTAAATATAAAGGATATTCATTGCGCGAATAAAAGGTTTCAAACATATTGCATATATAAATGCCGAGAAAAAAATATGAACAGAAAATGAACACATAATTATACGTCTCTATTTTTTTTTTCTTTTGTTTTAAGCACATTTTTAAAATCTGCATAATCCATTGCTTTTTTTATAAAAGGAACGCAAATGAAAAACAATTTCGCTATGCAGAATGGCACCACATGCAAAATTTAGAGAAACATTGGTGTATTTGTGTAAAAAGGCGATTAGACTATTTAATTTTAAGAGCAAATCTGTTCACTTCCTAAAGATACAAATCAGCTGTTATACTTAGTATTAGTAATCTATACAAATATGATCCAATAGCATTGTGAATAGCTTTTGTAGTTGTTTATTTCTAAATGTGACAGACCACACATGCAGACCACAAAAAACTAAGTGCAACTTTTCCACTTAGTGGGCCGCTAAAATAAATAATCGACTTTTGATACTTTCTCAAATACAGGTTGTCGACGTCTATATATAGCTGATAACTGTTTGATCCTTTCTTTTTGATTGACCTTAGACTTCGTCCTGTATATAAATATCGACTCAAACATTGACCTATACATTGACCAAAACATTGACCAAAACATTGACCAACACACTGACCCACAAATTCACTCAAACATTTGCCGCACACAATCAAGATACCTGAGCAAAGATGGACGCGTGCTCCCGGGAGTGACCAAACTGATCTACGTGCCAGCCAGTCCGAGTCTGAGCGCAGGGGCCAAAAGTGTCGGCGATGAAGTCAAAGCCCAGGGTGTGCTGGTCAATGATGTCATTGTACATGGTGACCCCAGCATCACTCATCACCCATCCTCCGCCCACCAGCTCTAGACGTCCTGTTTGATTATAAAATGAATAGCAATTAGTCCTATATCTATTGACATAAGAGAACAGAGATGTGTAGAGAGAGAAAGAGACCAGGAGAGAGGGAGAGTGAGAGATACAGGGAGGGGAGAGAGAAAGAGAGTGATACAGAGAGGGGGAGAGAGTGAGAGATACAGGGAGGGGAGAGAGAAAGAGAGTGATACAGAGAGGGGGAGAGAGAAAGAGAGTAATACAGAGAGGGAGAGAGAGAAAGAGAGAGTGATACAGAGAGGGGGGAGAGAAAGAGAGTGAGAGATATATGGAGGGGAGAGAGAAAGAGAGTGATACAGAGAGGGAGAGAGAAAGATAGTGATACACAGAGGGGGAGAGAGAAAGAGTGATACAGAGAGGGGGGAGAGAAAGAGAGTGAGAGATACATGGAGGGGAGAGAGAAAGAGAGTGATACAGAGAGGGGGAGAGAGAAAGAGTGATACAGAGAGGGGGAGAGAGAAAGAGAGTGGAAAAGAGAAAGAGAGTGAAAGATACAGAGAGGGTAAGATTTTTAAAGAAGAGATATAAAAAGAAAAAATTCAACACATTTCGTAAGTTATTTCGTAAAGTAGAGACTATTGCCGCCTATCATAAGAAATATTGTTAAGTAACGATATACATCTTCAAGAATTCTTTTACAATTATAAAACAGCAAGGTAGCTGTTGTTACTTGATGTTTATTATATTAAGATAGGTATGTGTTTTAGAGAACAAGTATCGAAATTATGTCTGTATTTCGCTTTGATTTTAAATTGGGACACTTTTTTTTTAGGTAAATATTGATTGAATATTTACTATATTTTTTACAAAGCATTTATCTGTCCGTCTGGGTGGAATCTTGTACACGTTATCCCTCCCTTTCTCGGATCAAGCTGAAACTTTGTACAATTATTTATTTTCAATGACAATACACAAATCAATGTAAAACATTAAGCGGCTGGTTAAAAATTTAGTCGTAAAAAAATGTAGTTGGCTATTTTTATAAATACTTGGATAGCTCTGTGGCTAAAGACGTCAGCCTTCCACCATGAAGGTCGGAGACATCTAGTTTGAATTTTGGAACAACTATTTTGTTTTAAATAGCTTTTGAAAAAGCAGCACCGAAGCCTTTTCCCAGATACACTTATCATTGCATAATTATTTTTAATTCGCATTTCATTTTGGAAAACATTAACAGTTCGTGTGTGTATGTGTGCGTGTGTGTGTGTGTGTGTGTGGTGGTGAAAGAAGGGAGGAGAAAAAAAAGTTGTGAGACCGGGAAGAGGATTATAAAGTCAAACGTGCGTGTGTGTGTGTATCTTGTTAATCTCACTTTTTTTAATAGTGATTTAGTAGGACAAGAGAGTGAACGCAGTTTTGTGATGTACTTCAAATAAATAGAAATTATTTCACTACCTTTGAAATGACGCCATTTTAAATAGAGTCACGCGCTGCTTTGAACTGGTTGCCATGGTTTCAAACAAACAACTTACTTTCTCTTATCAAAGTCCGGATGAGCTCCCTTTCACTGTCCTTGATTTCATTCCAATACCGGGAGAAATATTTCATCTCAATAAAGACAAATCGCCTGTCTTTATTTTTCTCCAGTTCTCGAATGGTGGACTCCAGGGTACAGCGGACACAGCCCAGTTCCTGACCTATATCTGCTGGGACTTCATACATAGCACAAGCAAATTAGTAAAAACTCTTACAAATAACGTTTAGTGAAATTATAACTTTATGCGATATTTTATATATAATGTTATGAGATTCTTTATAATGCTGTACTACGTAATATGTCGGCCTATAAAAAAAGTGTCATAGCCTACAAGAAGTTTCATAGCCTAAAGCAGGGCCGGCCTTGGCAGTGGCACACTCCTCGAGTAACACAGCAATAGTACAACAACACAAGTATTAGTTAAACATTATAGAGATTTAGTTCAAACTACACTGGTCAGTTGAAAGACTCAAGAGAGAGTGGCCATTGTAAACAGTTAACAGGGACTTAAATCAAGTAATAAAGGGGACTAACTCTAACAAAAAAATAAATGTAGCCACCCTTATTGTCCCTCTTGTCACACTCCTGGAAAACTCCTGTAATTGTAAAATATATGGAAAAGTTCTGGTAATCTCCTAAATTATTGAAATCTCCTGAAAACTCATAAAAATCTCCTAAATAATCATTTCGAGACTAATCTTACGCGCAAAAAAATTTTTTTCCAGCTTCCAATTCATAAAAATTTATTGCAAAGACGAATGTATTTTCTAATACAAAATCTTAATTTTGATATTATGCTTATCCCTACCCAGACTAGGCCCCGGGCAATGTTTCGCATAGGGCCCGCAATTGTTAGGGCCGGCCCTGCCTACAAGAAGTTTCAAAGCCTACAAGAAGTGTCATAGCCTACAAGAAGTGTCATAGCCTATAAGAAGTGTCATAGCCTACAAGAAGTGTCATAGCCTACAAGAAGTTTCATAGCCTACAAGAATTGTCATAGCCTACAAGAAGTGTCATAGCCTACAAGAAGTGTCATAACTTACAAGAAGTTTCAAAGCCTACAAGAAGTGTCATAGCCTACAAGAAGTGTCATAACTTACAAGAATTGTCATAGCCTACAAGAATTGTCATAGCCTACAAGAATTGTCATAGCCTACAAGAAGTGTCATAGCCTACAAGAAGTGTGATAGCCTACAAGAAGTGTCATAGCCTACAAGAAGTGTCATAACTTACAAGAAGTTTCATAGCCTACAAGAATTGTCATAGCCTACAAGAAGTGTCATAGCCTACAAGAAGTGTCATAACTTACAAGAAGTTTCAAAGCCTACAAGAAGTGTCATAGCCTACAAGAAGTGTCATAGACTACAAGAAGTGTCATAGCCTACAAGAAGTGTCATAGCCTACAAGAAGTGTCATAACTTACAAGAAGTTTCAAAGCCTACAAGAATTGTCATAGCCTACAAGAAGTCATAGCCTACAAGAAGTGTCATAACTTACAAGAAGTTTCAAAGCCTACAAGAATTGTCATAGCCTACAAGAAGTGTCATAGCCTACAAGAAGTGTCATAACTTACAAGAAGTTTCAAAGCCTACAAGAATTGTCATAGCCTACAAGAAGTGTCATAGCCTACAAGAAGTGTCATAACTTACAAGAAGTTTCATAGCCTACAAGAAGTGTCATAACTTACAAGAAGTGTCATAGCCTACAAGAAGTGTCATAACTTACAAGAAGTGTCATAGCCTACAAGAAGTGTCATAGCCTACAAGAAGTGTCATAGCCTACAAGAAGTGTCATAGCCTACAAGAAGTGTCATAACTTACAAGAAGTGTCATAGCCTACAAGAATTGTCATAACTTACAAGAAGTGTCATAACTTACAAGAAGTGTCATAACTTACAAGAAGTGTCATAGCCTACAAGAATTGTCATAGCCTACAAGAATTGTCATAGCCTACAAGAAGTGTCATAGCCTACAAGAAGTGTCATAACTTACAAGAAGTGTCATAATTATTTTATTGGGGATATTCAGGATCATTTTTTTTTTAAATTCTAAACAATGTCAATGACGCTCTGGTTAAAGATCAAGCTGCCAATATGGTATGAAATAATTAGTTTGTGCTACATGCAGAAGAGAATGAAAATTTGCAGTAACTTTTAAAAAGTACACAAAACGTATTCCCATATATCTTAAATTACAGAGCTAATTAACACTGTTTACACATTCTCATGCACCGGCTAAACAAATAGCTATATATATCTATAGTTATCCGCCCTAAAAGTCTCTAATAGACGCCAAACACTTTGGCTAGTCTACTATGTCAATGGTTAACTTTTTTGGTTGTATTAAAAGTGCTTGGTTCTTACTTTCTCCGGTGTAGTACTGGTCAACAGTTTTCAGCCATCCGACATCAGTATGACTATGCGGTACAATGTGCACATTTAGGTAGCCTTCCTTTACTGCCGGACATGTCTGTGGACCATTCAAGAAACACAATTGTAGACAGTATAATGTACCTACTGTTGGTATTGTACATTAAAATTAGATGACCAGGTAAGTTTTAGTAAAAGTGTATGAAGTACATATTTTAGATTTTGCGATCTATAGGGCAGATGATGTCATGGTCATCTGATTCTATGGCCAACTTCAACAAGGATGTCATGCACGACGACCAGCTACCTTTACTTCTACAAAACGTCATGGTTATGTGGACACAGTGGCGCCCTAACAATCCCAAAATTTAGAATCACAGTCTTTCACTAAGATTCAAACCCGAGACACCTTGGTACGAAGGCTAAGCGCTTCACCATCAGCCATCATGGCCCCTGGTCTAAATTTTGTCACTATGGAAAGGGAAGAATGTTTATGTACGTTGTTTAGAATGTGATACTGTTGATATTGTTGATAAAGATTTTTGTAAACATGTTATGTTTCTTTAGAAAGGAAGAATAGCGACATAGTATTACTAGAGTTATGCTCCTTCGTCTATGTAATGTTCTTTGCGTTTAAGTATGCTAGTTAACCAAGATGGCGCTCTAAAAAAAATCAGATCAAAGGTTATTACCAAAACCTAGTTTTTGTTCTGGATTATATTTAAGTTTAAGCAACAAATTTATTCCACAGAATCAGGTTTTATCAATTTGTTTGTTAACGGCTTTGATACCGTCTCATTCTCCATGTTTAAATAAGTTCTATTTCGTTATTCTCATTCTTAATGATGACATTTCAGACAGCGTGTTGATAACATTTGGAAATAGTAAATAACTTCTAGAACTTTTATTGTTAAAAACTTTTTGTTCTGTCCTCGTGCTAAACATAGAATTAACTGGGTCTCAAAACAATATTTGACATTAACTTTGGATTTAAGATTCTGAATCCAGTATTTCAGAATGAAAAATTTACTTTCAAACAATAACATTAGCTATCAAGGCTGTCAGGTTAATTCATTATATGTCTCATACCTTGAAAGAACACGTGCCTTCATTGGATGGGTGAGTTTGTGTATACCTCGGTAGGGTGAGTTTCGGTGGCAGCCTTCTGGGCCGTTTCAGTGACCAGTAGTAGACCACTAGTTGAAGAAGAACCAGAGCGACGACCCACGTTAATGAACGCTTTAATGACAATCTCATGGCACTGTGGATAGACACGATTTTTGAATTAATAAGTGGCCACATAAAGACATCGGCTTATCATTAGAATAACACTTTTAGATAAAACATATGCTAGAAATTAGAACTGGTGAACTATGCCCCTGTGGAGTGACTTGTGACAGAAATAAAAAAGAACAGACTACGTTGGGTAGGTCACCTTAAAAGAATGTCAGAGAACAGAGGAGCGCAAAACCAAAAGGCAGTCGACCCAAAGGTAGACCCCGAATGCGATGGATTGATGATGTGGAGGCAGATCTACAACAGCTTGGGGTTCGGGCATTGAGTCGGAAGGCTCAATAATCTGAATGGAGGTATGTGTTGAGGCAGCCCTCCATGGGATGTAGCGATGGATAGATGGATAGAGTGACAAGTAGAGAGCAAACATGTCCCCACTAAGCTGCATGCTGTATCAAGAGGAGCGAACCAAACACACCCCAAAAGACTCCTATAGAGAACAAACTGTAAAGAGAGATGCCAGATCTTTGTTTTTTTTATTTTATTTTTTTTATTTTTAGAATCAATGTAACAGCCGAGTTACAGGACTTACACAACTGACTAAAAGTTGCTTCCGTTTGAAAGATTTCGACAGACTATGTGATTGTTGAGATTTAAACCGTGTGATTGGCTGTCTGGCCGCCGACCGGATGTACTTGAAGTGACCCAGCTGGTAGGATCAATGAAGCTATCAAAATAGCAGGCGAGAGATTTAAAAGAAAATGGACTTTCAGAAGGATTGCATGGTCATGTGTTTTGAAGTAGTCAACATTTGTTTACAGCTGACATTTAAAAAAAAAAAAGGAAATAGCAAAAGTTATCTTTGACAAAAAAATAAAGTTAAAGTCACAAAGATGTTTAGATAACTTTTTATCTGGATTCGAAAAATTGTAGACATCATCGTCTTCCTATTGTTCTTATATTCAACTCCAAGGTACGAAGACGTTTCATTTTCGTAACCATATCGTGACGTCAGACCTGTGACGTGGCAACGAGCTATTGGTCTAAAGTTACAGACAACAGGCTGTGATGTCGGTGCTTAGGTCTACTATAAAGATTGGTCTCGGTCAAAGAATCCTGACGAACTGCATTGCACTTAAACCCTTTGTCAAAATTTATCCACAACTTTAAGGCCATAATATACGCCCCTGAATAAACAACTTTCGAATTCAAGTTAACACATTTCTTTCATTGGATGCTTTACAGATAAAGCGAAGATTTTTTTGTTCACTTAAATTCGAAAACAAAACAACATTCCAAGATTCCAAGATTCCAGATTCCAAGATTCCAGAGTTTGTTATTAGAAAAAACTTAATTGTGACAGAAATTTAAACCTAACGGGTTCATAGGTCACCACATAGATTTGTGTCGTATTTCGTTTCGTTGCACGCTCATATTTTTTTATTGACTGTACCACGTGAGGTGATTTGATCAATGAGATGAAACCGATGGATCAAGACTTGCTCTCAGTGGATGTTCGGTTTCATATTTAAAGTTTGTGAAATGTGTGTGCGCCTGTGTGTGCGCTTATGATTGACAGGTTAACATTAGACGGCTCTTTTTCTGGTGATGTCTTAGGTTGTTTCCACAAAAAGAGTCCAGTCGATGGCAAATCAAGGGAAGACACCAAGACCACTTATTGAAAGTGCATACTCATGTGTTTGAAATACCTTATTTTTTACTTCGGTATGGCTGCGAATATTAAAGACAATGTTGAGCAGACGGTTCTCTTATCATAGACTATCAGAAAGAGAATCCTGTCAGATTTTTTCAGAGACAGAGACCAGTTTTATGAGTTATCTATCTTGGGCTATTCGAAATGAGAAGTTTTAAAATAGTGTAAAGACATAGCCTATATACAAACCTAAAATGTCTATTTCATTTAAATGTCTAGATCTAAATCTAGACTCTTTAGCCATAGATACCAACTAATAATCCAAAAAGAATATTAAAAAATTCATTTCTATAGTGTATGATTTTCTTAACCCAAAACTGTATTTGATGGCCCATTATTTTTATTTTCCTAACAATTAGAAGAGATGTTGAGTCATCCGTTATTTATTTCTTACTATTAACTCTGAATTCATGGACAAATTTAAAATGATGCAGAGATTCAAGATTTTAGAAACATGAGAACTTTGAAAAGAGTACACCTTGATTCCTTATCGACCATATTGTTTTGCACATTCGGAATATCATAATAAATCATAATGAGGGTCATAATGAGGGAATACAAACCATCTTGCTGGCCATATCAAAAACTTCTATGCCTTTATCTTCCTGGCTATACTATACTGGTATGTGTCTATGAATGAATATAAATATTTTCTTTGATAGTAGTAAACTCTAAAACAGATTTTTGTTGGAATAGCAGAAAAATAGAAGAAGTCTTGATAATTATGTCTGTATAAGGGTAATGATAAGTTCTGTGTGAGTCCTCTAGCAGTCTAAAGTTATGTCTGTGTAAGGGTGATGATAAGTTCTGTGTGAGTCCTCTAGCAGTCTAAAGTTATGTCTGTATAAGGGTGATGATAAGTTCTGTGTGCGTCCCCTAGCAGTCTAAAGTTATGTCTGTATAAGGGTGATGATAAGTTCTGTGTGCGTCCCCTAGCAGTCTAAAGTTATGTCTGTATAAGGGTGATGATAAGTTCTGTGTGCGTCCTCTAGCAGTCTAAAATCAAATCTCTAAGCTCTTGTAAGCCACTGATTGGCAATAGTGATCTTTCAATATGGCGTCTTTGAAAATGATTAAGTTGATTTATAGCAAAATCTTACCATTTCTATTATATTAAGTTTCTTTAAATTGTGTTATTTCTCCTCAAAATTCTCAAAATAGCTTTCTTTACTTTTTATGATTATTTATTCTTTCGCTTAAGGAATGTAAAAGCGGATCTTACAAACAAACGGGGTAATTACATAGTAAACAATATAAAGTGCAAATCTCCAATACAGCAATGTTCTATCACTTTTTTAACTCTTTCCCTTGTAAATCTAGAAACTGTGGTATATTAAATAACATGAATTCGATTATAGGAAAAGCCTTTCAATTTGAAAACTTTAGGAATCGAAAAAAAATGTTTTTCTTCAATAAAACAATATAATTATCTTACCGGGACTTTTTTAAAACCATTTTTTTAACGTTAGTTCTCATATGTCACATTTTTTAGCTCAAATAATATTTGTGCTGTACGGCATATATATATATTTTTTAAAGATAGATAGATAGACAGACAGACAGACAGACAAGACAGACAAGATAGACTAGACAGATTAGACAGATTAGACAGATTAGACAGACTAGACAGATTAGATAGATTAGATAGATAGATAGATAGACAGACAGACAGACAAGACAGACAAGATAGACTAGACAGATTAGACAGATTAGATAGATTAGATAGACAGACAGACAGACAGACAGACAGACAGACAGACAGATAGATAGATAGATAGATTAGATAGATAGATAGATAGATAGATAGATAGATAGATAGATAGATAGATAGATAGATAGATAGATAGATAGATAGATAGATAGGATCGACTGTAAACTTTGACAAAACATTTCTTCACTTCTAAAGCATTTCTTCCCATGTCAGAACGGGTCTCAAGTTTCTGACGAATGTCGTAAATCATTTTGTTGATTCTTTCGTGCGGAACAGAAAAAGATCAGCGACAAACAAGTTTGAAGCAACACGAAGATGTTCTCTTTCTTTAAAAAACCGTAAGTCCGCGAGTTGTAGTTCCAATGTTTCTCTCATTATAGTAGTGGCCAATTCTCTACTGTGTGTTTTTTGACTTACTTTGACCAGCGTTTTTTTGGGGGGAGGGGGGGGGGAGGGGATTGCTATTGTAGCGATATGAATTTAAAATATTTGTTGATTTTGATATAGGAAGGTTTTTAATTTATTGCGTATTTTTCTATCTTAATTTTTTGCTTTTTCTATTTCATTTTGGGCCACCCTATTCACTTCGCCTAGGGCCTCCCAATTCGTTTCGAAGAGAGCCTCCAATTACCTAAGGCCGGCCCTGTTGCCTCAGTTCGACTGATTTGCCTCAGTTCGACTGATTTGCCTCAGTTCGACTGATTTGCCTCAGTTTAACTGCTTGAGAAATATAGTTGTTTCCCTTCGAGCTCCATTGATTGCTTACGAACTCGTAGGATAGTCAAGTAGTGACAGAGTTGATCATGCATGTGAGTGTTTTCAGTGACTCCAAGGAAGTAGCGGTTGGAAAAAATACGAAGTTTAAAGAATGTCTCAAGAAATATTTTTATTTGCAATTTTGTGTTTCAAATCAATCTAATAGCATGAAATTGTCATAAGAGATTGTATTGATTTAAAAATTACTGAATGTCCTGACTTATATGTACAGACAATGGATAATTCATAAACACAATTTTATCTTATCTTATATTTTACAGACTTTAATTACGTCCAACGCATTTTGTGTGTCAATCAAATCATTCGTGCTAATCGATGACTTAAACTCTGGTAAGTTGTTGGGTTTCCTGGCTGATTCAACATCAATTCAGGGCCGTCCTGAGGCATAAAAAACTAGGCAGCCGAATAGAACATCTGATTGGTGTTGGTCTCGCACAGGACATTGGGAAACGTGTACCAAATCTCATTTATAGCAGAGCAAAAGGCTGACTAGGTCTTGGAGTCTATTAGCCTAGTTCTCTACAATGATATGTTAAAGTATATACTACGACTCAAGGTTTATTGATAAATGTTTAAATCTACATGTTTGTCTACTTCTGTTAGAAGACCCTTGTTTTTTATGAATTCCATGATTTTATTTTTTCGGTGTTTATTTTTCATTTTGTTGTTTCATTTGGGGCCATCAAATTTAATTTACCTACGGCCGCCTATTACCTAAGGCCGACCCAATCCTCCTAGATATTTGCTTCATTTTTTGTCTGTTGTTGTATTGAAGGAAGGACACTAAGGTTTTATTCGTGAAACAGAAATAATTTAATGTGACGATATAATTATGGAGGATTTACATAAATAGAGTCTAATATATCCGGTGCAGAGAAATCGAAAGTACTGAAAAGAAATGCATTTAAAAAAAAAATATATCATTGTCTAATTATTAGCAGAATCAAATTTATCGTCTCTTCCGCATCTAACACAAAGTAATTGTCTTGCCTTTGTCAACAATAGTCATCTTTTACTATGGAGTAATTGAAAATGTATTTTTAAAGCTTCTATCAACTCACTCTGTCTGCCAGTGTGGTCAAAAGTGTGATCCACGTTCTCTCTCATACACCCAGTCTCAGATCAAGTAGAGACGTTGATCAACTGTTCGATATCGAAGAGAATACATGAGCCAATACAAAAATAGTCTAAATGCTGGTAATTAACTCTTTCTCTCCGTAATTATTTACCACATTCTGGTGGAATCAACGCTGGTATCGTCAGTTAGGAGAGAAAGAGTTCATTATTTTGTAAGATACCAACAATGGAAATTAATCCTTCAGTATTAAGAGATATGAGTAAATGTACAGAGTTCTTCTCCCCTTAAATACATGTACACGCTATTTTTTGGATCAAGTGGAAACTTAAAACAATTATTTATTGTAACAAAACATGAATCAATTTTAAAAAGTATCCAATTAGCTAATTAATTATTGGTAATTAATTATTTTGTTTGATATCAAAAAAGGAAAAAAAAATCTAGCTTGACATTATAGATAGACACAATTGTAAGTGTGGTGTTATTTCCCTTAGATACGGTTTGCTTTGGTTAAAAAAATATATATATTATTTATATTTTGCTTGTTTAAACGTTTATTTCAAAATGTCTCTCAATCTTCCACTTTTAATTGTCTCACGTGTCTTGCTTTTTATTCTTTCATTTTCCTTTCGTACTTTATAGTACTGTATTACACTGTATTGTACTGTATTACACTGTATTGTACTGTATTACACTGTATTGTACTGTATTGTACTGTATTGTACTGTATTACACTGTATTGTACTGTATTACACTGTATTGTACTGTATTGTACTGTATAATACTGTATTACACTGCATAGTACTGTATTACACTGCATAGTACTGTATTACACTGTATAGTACTGTATTTTACTGTATAGTACTGTATTACACTGTATTGTACTGTATTACACTGTATTGTACTGTATTACACTGTATTGTACTGTATTACACTGTATTGTACTGTATTGTACTGTATTGTACTGTATTACACTGTATTGTACTGTATTACACTGTATTGTACTGTATTGTACTGTATAATACTGTATTACACTGCATAGTACTGTATTACACTGCATAGTACTGTATTACACTGTATAGTACTGTATTTTACTGTATAGTACTGTATTACACTGTATTGTACTGTATTACACTGTATTGTACTGTATTGTACTGTATTACACTGTATTGTACTGTATTACACTGTATTGTACTGTATTGTACTGTATTACACTGTATTGTACTGTATTACACTGTATTGTACTGTATTACACTGTATTGTACTGTATTACACTGTATTGTACTGTATTACACTGTATTGTACTGTATTGTACTGTATTACACTGTGTTGTACTGTATTACACTGTATTAGGCTACATAAATATAGAAGTGAAGCTATGTGCTGAAACAAATGATGATATATACATATTAAACATGCTATTTATTTTTGTTTAATATGTATATATCATCATTACACTGTATTGTATTGTATTGTACTGTATTACACTGTATTGTAGTGTAATGTATATCTTATGCAAAGCAGATCCTAAACTTTAAGATGCAAACAAAGACCCAGTCACTGATATAAATGAAACTTGGCCTAAATGTTCCTTTGATCATGGCGGAGACTCTACCGTAGTGTATGTTTAATGTCCTCCATCAACTGGAGGGTGGTAAACATTGTTTTTAAATATACCTAAATTCATCTCTATTGAAGAACGAAGCTTTTAAACAAGTCGGGTAAACCCATTTTCACACTCTACTTCTATTCTTCTTCTATTATTTTCGTGACAAAATAAAAAAACAAAACATAAAGGGAACATTCGCCATGTTGATATAGATCCAAATCTAATGCACTAAATCAGTGACACCCTAAGGCCAACGGGCCGTGGATCATATCCAGTTCCTTTAAAATAAAAATATAAGCTTCTTTTTTTTTTAGCATAAATTGCAATCAAGCCTGTTTTATTTACGTCTGAGTCGAAAGCACGACACCAAGGCTCGTTTCTGATTTAAGAACAGTAAACTTTCTGGACTAGTTTGGAAAACAGGAGTATGTAAGTCATCCTCATCTTAAAGGCAACTTGAAAACTTCGCTGCTTCATTGCTCTATCCACTTGGGAGAGAATCATGAGACGCAACGCATAATGCGGCCTGTAACTGAGCTCAATAATTGAATTCCGTCAATCTCCAGAGAAATCAGTGAAGCCAGCTGTTTTAGATCTATCAACGACATTGGGCTGTATTGAGTCTGCTCATTCTCAACATCACCGCTCATAAGCTATACCCGTCAGTTACCTCACACAGATTGTATTATCAACATTACCGCTCATAAGCTGTACCCGTCTGTTACCTCACACAGATTGTATTATCAACTTTACCGCTGATAGGCTGTACCCGTCAGTTACCTCACACAGATTGTATTATCAACATTACCGCTCATAAGCTGTACCCGTCTGTTACCTCACACAGATTGTATTATCAACATTACCGCTGATAGGCTGTACCAGTCAGTTACCTCACACAGATTGTATTATCAACATTACCGCTCATAAGTTGTACCCGTCTGTTACCTCACACAGATTGTATTATCAACATTACCGCTGATAGGCTGTACCCGCCAGTTACCTCACAAAGACCTCCTAGCATCGTAACAGAGCACAAACAATGCACCGTCAATAAACTTCTTTTATTGAAAACATTCTTGTGTCCAATCAACAATGTTATTCTTATTTAAAAGGAAAAGTACTATGTGAGACCAAGTGTCCATATATTAATTTATATTGCGCTCAAGGCTGTAAGAGACGACCATACGATTGTATGTGCCATTAATTAAACAAGTTGAATGGAAGAAAAAAATATTTTAAAATCAGTTTGTGTATGGCCCAAGATATCAAACTAAAATAAAAAGTGTTACAATTATTTCGAACGAGTTTAGCCGAGACCAATCATTATAGAAGGCCTGACCTCAGAGCTGTGACGTGGCACTTAGCTATTGGTATAAACTGCCCACAGGCTGCGATGTTGCAGTTCAGTGTTGATTTCTTCTACACGCCACATGCTTTTCTGGTCATATTGTTACGATTCTCTCTCCTAATCAGGCCTTCTGTAAACTCTGCTAAACACAACACAACACATCAACACATCAAGAACGTGACAACATGGCTCCAAATAATCTGGTACTTTAATAAGGGTCAACTAAAACAACCAATACGACACAATTGGCAACACAATCAACTACTACAACGTTAGACTGTATATCACTGTACTAAACTCATAAACTCTACTGTCACTTCCTGGACTGGTACGTTTCACTGGAGGGCTGCACCAGGACCGACTTCATGGTCGACTAACAGTCCCGGTCTCATCGCTCTCCGGTCTTGAACTGCCGCTTTCCTACACACTGTGTCTCTGGTCTGCGCAGGCTTATGATCAGATGACCATAACACGGGCGCTATTCACGTGCAAAGTTCATGCCAGTACTGTCACTTGCCTTTCAATATAGCACGCTAAACTGTATCACTAGCCTGTGTCACATATGTCAGCTGATCACACACAGTTAACACTACACCCGATAGATATAAACTAGCCGCTACATACAGGGAAAAAAGATACATACTATGTTCTAATCACCTTAGTGCGGGGGTGGGCAAATTACGGCCCGCGGGCCACATGCGGCCCGCCGAGGTGTTTTATGCGGCCCGCCGACACCTACAGAAATCAGGTGTGCCAACAGTATATAGATTTTAAAAAATGCAAATATTTTTAAAAAATATCTATATAAATTATTGAAACTGTCTCATTATAAAAACATTGAAGTAAACGAAGATTATACTTATTGACTATACATCAATACACTCAATTCAAGACACAATGTCTGAGTGTTGGGTAGGCTTGGAACAAGATGGCAAGTGTAACAACTGATGGAGCGCGATCTTTGACTGAGAACCATAAACTTGAAACTGGAAAGCTGCATATAATTTAATCTTAAAATGAATAACTGTAATTATGAAAAATTATAGGAGCTAGGGGAGTTAACCACGGGTAGTTCTGATTTATGAATGAATAACCCAATGTATCAGCTAGCCTAGTTTGGGCAAGGCAAATGAGAAGACTATAAAATCTCAAGGATGAAATTGTTATGTTACTTGAAGGGCATTGACTGTGACTTTGTTACCGATATTTCTAATGAAGAGCGGAAGACAAAATTTCATGTACCTTGTAATCCCCATTGCAATTGATTGCTTACATATAAAATGTATAAGCATGTTAAATCTTTTCAAATCAACCATTCCCATTTCTACAGGCAAGCAAAAAAAAAAAAAAAGTTTTTGTCATTTTCCTATGTTGAAAGGTGAAACTATCTTTAGTGAAATGATTAAAAGTAAAACACTTATTAAGAGAAGCCGATTCAGCTCCAGAGGACATAACTCAAAGCAAAGAGAAGTTCCAGTCAGCACTACCACGGGAGCCTTATGGGTGCCAGAAGCTGTATTTCCAAACTTAAAAAAACGTTGCTGCTGTTCACACTATTTGGGTACACATACATCAGTTCTTCTTCGTTCTCATTTTACATGTTGAATGGTTCAGATCAGTAATCCTATATCTGAGATGAACCGCGTAGTGGTTTCCAGATCAGGCAGTTCTCTGAACAGTCTTTGAAGAGTCCTGTTCGGGTCCCTTGATTTAGTATGCACCATTGAAGGATATGGTCAGCATTCTCTGGTGATGCTCCACAAGTGCAGGCTTCTCTCGCCCCGACATTTAACTTCCGGAACATAAATTGTATCATTCAGTGAGCAAGCATTTTTTGTGGAAACTAAACAAGTAAAATCACTGGTCAATGTTGATGACTGTAATTTGACAGCAGTCACACACAGGGGTAACAACTACTAAGATAGTTTCACAGTTAAGAAACATTATGCACGAGTGTAAAAAGTAAAATACTGCTCATTAAGTACAACTGTATATTTGTGGGGATATTCTGATATAAAAAGACAACAGCAATTTAAAAAAAAATCGTAATACAGTGTATATATGAATTAAAAGACACAGCAAGCTTATCTTACTTATATATATGCGGCCCGCCATTCCCTAACATTTTTTAATGCGGCCCTCGATACAAAAATGTTGCCCACCCCTGCCTTAGTGGAAACTGACTACAACATCTTGATACAAACATCGCATCATAGCAAAAACATTGCTACTAACTACATCATAGCAAAAACATCGCCACTACATTATAGCAAAAACATTGCTACTAACTACATCATAGCAAAAACATTGCTACTAACTACATCATAGCAAAAACATTGCTACTAACTACATCATAGCAAAAACATTGCTACTAACTACATCATAGCAAAAACATTGCTACTAACTACATTATAGCAAAAACATTGCTACTACATCATAGCAAAAACATCGCCACTACATTATAGCAAAAACATCGCCACTACATTATAGCAAACACATCGCCACTACATTATATCAAAAACATCGCCACTACATTATAGCAAACACATCGCCACTACATCATAGCAAAAACATCGCCACTACATTATAGCAAACACATCGCCACTACATTATATCAAAAACATCGCCGCCACTACATTATAGCAAACACATCGCCACTACATTATAGCAAACACATCGCCACTACATTATAGCAAAAACATCGCCACTACATTATAGCAAAAACATCGCCGCCACTACATTATAGCAAACACATCGCCACTACATTATAGCAAACACATCGCCACTACATTATTGCAAAAACATGGCCACTATAAGGTGTCAGAAACATGGTCGCTACATTCGACCATAAATATTGTTGTCGCTACATTCGACCATAAATATTGTTGTCGCTACATTCAACCATAAATATTGTTACTATAACCAAGAATGTCAAACCAGTGACCAACTCTTCACAATTTGAACGTAACAAATTATTACTGTTTCTGCGGTCACACTGACCCGTTAGAGTGCCTCTTTTATTAGTCAGCTAACAAGCTTATTATCTCGGTCATCGGTGACGACATGATCTGGAGCGGTCATTAGTTTAATGGGACTGTTCTCACTCGTGGACATACTCATACACTGGGCCCTCGTGCAAGCCTTCCCCTAGGGGGCAGGTGCGTCACCAAAAGATGTCTCTTTGATATGAATGAATGAAGGTAGCTTGCTGTCATAGACACTGTGACTTGCGATGAAAGTACAGATGAAATTAATGCATGGCTTATAAAGAGAGAGTGAAAATAAGAAAGAAAAGAGAGAAAGCAAGAGAGAAAGCAAGAGAGAAAGAGAAAGAGAGAGAGACACACAAACACAGAGTTTTTTTTCTTTAACTCACCTTAAAAATGTATAAGGAAAGATAATCCACTAAGAAATCAATAGCACTTTATTATCAATTTTATTACAAGAATGCCATGCAATTAAAGAAATGAAAACATAAAGACTACAGTCTATTCTCCACAATCACGGGCATCAAACTATTTAGTCTGTGAGATATTTACTTTAAACTAACGAAATTTGTTTTATAAGCAAAATAAAATTATAAAAAAAAAATAGCGAGTCAGCCCGTTTGAATGACAAGACACACGCGCGCACTGTGGCGCTACAAGCTAGGCGATGACGTAAGCGTCGCAGACGAAGCAAGAGTTCTCTGGCACTTTCTGTCCCTCACTCATCCTTGGCGTCTGTCACTCCGTCAATCTCCCTGGTCTAGTTGTCGCGCGACTCTTTTAAGTCGCCGGAACCGTTTTAGTCCTTGTGTTTATAAGCTCTGCTCATCTAGGGGTTAGCCTATAGCAGAGGAAAAACGCACATTGATCCACGCTCTTGGCTGAGATTCGCATGATGTTACAAGTGTTTCTATTTATAGCAGTCACGTGATCAGCGAGTTTCTCTACATCACTGATATCAAGATATTTGATTAAGACATAAGCTGCACAAATCTCTGAGGCATTTTAAGTCTTGAGAGACCACCTTTTACCTTTTGCTATTTCCAATGTTACTAACTTCGACTTAGGTACTTCCGCGCTGTTCCGTGCATAGGGTGGTGGGCTCTCTCCACAGAGAAGGGTCAGGGGCGACATCTACAGTCTGTCCACCGCCAAAGCTCACAGATTGACACAGATTTATGATTTTTTTATAATGTGCGAAAATTATCTCTAGATTTGAAGCTGTGTCTTTAGCAATGGAGATTGTATAGGGTGGGGTCACTAACCACAGGTGAAATCCTCTTCATATGTTATCTGGACTTAGGACCGGCCATGGCGGAGAGACTAAAGGCAAATTCTTAATACACATCTAAGGTCACAGGTTGGACATTTATGATCACCAGATGCTGCAGCTACTATCGGAGTGTACACCATCTGAGATCCTCTCCCCTGCCTCTAATTTTGCCTTCTACATGGGCGTATCCTTTTGCCAGTTGCCGCTGTGATCTTGATCTACATAGATCAGTATATCTCAAAACCTGCATCTCTCCTGCGCTATGTTAAATCATCATACAGAATGTCTTGCGAAAGTCGACCATGTGGCGTTCAGTGTACATGTCCAAGCAAGCCAAGGCGTCCTGTCCTGGCTCTTCGCAGCACTTTCGTGTCAGTGATTTTTTATCCTGCCACATTAGCTTCATAATATGAAGGACTATATTGAGTTACTGTTCCTACCAAGAGTACATGGACCTTGTTTCGCTGCCACATAGGATACTGCTCAAAACAGAGGTTCGATTGCCTTGGGCTTAAGTATTATTAGTAAGCAAGGCATTGACCCGGACAATTTCAGAAACGCTGCACGTCTGACTAAAACGAGGCATTAAATGAGTTTATCTCCCTTATAGACTTCCAAATATACTGAAGTAAAAGTTTCTTTTCTTTGATCTACTATGTTTTATACTTTTAATTTATGTATGCATAACGACTTTTGCTAGCAAGGTACAGTCTAACAGTACACATGGTGTTTAATATGTCTGACATTTAGCACACTGACCTATAAAAGGACAAACATTCAAGCGCAATTTGAAGGAGGCGTTAGGGTTGGACAACCTTTTGGAAGCGTGAATTAAAACAAAAATATAATTTCCAACACAGTAGACTCAAATGAATCAAATGAATGTACACAAACTTACACTACGAAACTGTGTTTGGAAACAAAATAATTTTGGAAATTTGTTTCAAGTGATGAACGTTTAATCTCAGAAGTTTTAAAAATGTCTTTTCATAAGCTAAAATATGCACACTTACCATCAATTTCTAATCATTTTTTTCTAACACTAAGTTAAATCCATCTTCTTCTACGACCAGTAGCCTAATGATTTGTTGAAGCCATTACAATGACATAGGGACTTAAATATTATCAGGTACCATTAGAGTTGGCTGGACACAGTACCATTAGAGTTGGCTGGACACAGTACCATTAGAGTGGGCTGGACACAGTACTATTAGAGTGGGCTGGACACAGTAACATTAGAGTTGGTTGGACACAGTACCATTAGAGTTGGCTGGACACAGTACCATTAGATTTGTCTGGACACAGTACCATTAGAGTGGGCTGGACACAGTACCATTAGAGTTGGCTGGACACAGTACCATTAGAGTGGGCTGGACACAGTACCATTAGAGTTGGCTGGACACAGTACCATAAGAGTTGACTGGACACAGTACCATTAGAGTGGGCTGGACACAGTACCATTAGAGTTGGCTGTACACAGTACCATTAGAGTTGACTGGACAAAGTACCATTAGAATAGGCTGGACACAGTACCATTAGATTTGTCTGGACACAGTACCATTAGAGTGGGCTGGACACAGTACCATTAGAGTGGGCTGGACACAGTACCATTAGAGTGGGCTGGACACAGTACCATTAGAGTGGGCTGGACACAGTACCATTAGAGTTGGCTGGACACAGTACCATAAGAGTTGACTGGACACAGTACCATTAGAGTGGGCTGGACACAGTACCATTAGAGTTGGCTGGACACAGTACCATTAGAGTTGGCTGTACACAGTACCATTAGAGTTCACTGGACAAAGTACCATTAGAATAGGCTGGACACAGTACCATTAGATTTGTCTGGACACAGTACCATTAGAGTGGGCTGGACACAGTACCATTAGAGTGGGCTGGACACAGTACAATTAGAGTGGGCTGGACACAGTACCATTAGAGTGGGCTTGACACAGTACCATTAGAGTGGGCTGGACACAGTACCATTAGAGTTGGCTGGACACAGTACCATTAGAGTGGGCTGGACACAGTACCATTAGAGTGGGCTGGACACAGTACCATTAGAGTGGGCTGGACACAGTACCATTAGAGTTGGCTGGACACAGTACCATAAGAGTTGACTGGACACAGTACCATTAGAGTGGGCTGGACACAGTACCATTAGAGTTGGCTGGACACAGTACCATTAGAGTTGGCTGTACACAGTACCATTAGAGTTCACTGGACAAAGTACCATTAGAATAGGCTGGACACAGTACCATTAGATTTGTCTGGACACAGTACCATTAGAGTGGGCTGGACACAGTACCATTAGAGTGGGCTGGACACAGTACCATTAGAGTGGGCTGGACACAGTACCATTAGAGTGGGCTGGACACAGTACCATTAGAGTGGGCTGGACACAGTACCATTAGAGTTGGCTGGACACAGTACCATTAGAGTGGGCTGGACATAGGGACATTCCTTGATTTAAAATCCTTGTTCTTTTCAGTATTTGAACCTGACTAGGCTGTTTATCAGTTGAAATGGTGTTTCCTTTCAAACGGTCAATTGCACTTTTAATTTTGTGTTTAGTTTAACCCTTGAACTACGAGCTATGGTGAACATGAATACACAGGTTCATTGTCTAAATACATATTCATAGTTAATTAAGAAAATTAATTACAGCGTATTAACAATGAATCATTGACTTGTAGGATAGCATGTCATACTAAATGATCGTAAAGGCATACAATATATAGTTCAAAAGACAGCTGATAATAGCCAGTACCAACGGATCTTAATCTTAACTAGTCGTAAAGGTTTTCTGTCTATGATCAACAAATATTGACATCATTAGAATGCTCTCAGATAAAACAGACCTACAGCGCCGCCACTGCCGTGTTACTAAATCCCTCGGGTGCGATTTGCGATTTGTAGAAGGACCAATTTAGACTTCATAATGCCCTGAGCAATTAGAGGTATAGGGCCCTTTCTAATCAACAAAAAGCAAGTGTTTCTTGGCGTTTTCATAGAAAGGATTGAAAATATCTCTGGAACATTTTAGGGGTCCCCAAACAGAATGGGGGAGGGGCTAATATATAGTTTATGTTGCTTATAGATAAATCCAGTACTGTACTCTCAGGCTTTTAGTACTTCTCAGAAGCTATAGAGTTATTATCAAGGAGTATTACAGTCAAGCATATTTAATTTCTTAAGCAAGAAAATTGCACGAGAACAGATTTTTTTTTGCAGGAAACAAATATTATTATTTTTAAAAAAATGTAATATGCCTTACATTGGATATTGGGCCTCACGATGACCTGCTGATCACTGTCAAACACACACACACACAAAGATAACTAAAACTTTATGGCCATAACGTAAGGTCTTCAGGGCCTGCAAAGACCTTCCTACAGAGAACAGTACCAGGAAAAAATAAAAGAGATAAAGAAAGCGATGAGAAAACACCATTAAAGGCTAGACGGGATTGTCATTGAAAGAGATTCTATTCAAGGCACAAGACGGAGAGAAATGGAAAAAGCCAGCCAACTGATCATGAGTGGAGCCCAACGTTCAACAGAATAAGGTCAAGGTGAACGTGACGGTGATTGTACTTTTTAAAGAAACACAACTTTCATTGTATTACAACTACATTTTAAGAACTGTTCTCTTTTCTAAAAAAAGCTGAATTTGTTTTTACGGTAAACAAAAAGACTTATGAAACTTTTACATTGGACTAGTGACTAGAGTAACACCATTAATGAAGTCACTTAACTTAGAGACCCTTCAGGACCGAAAACTAGCAAGATGAAATCAAACACTGAACTAGATCTATATCTTACAAATACTTAAACACAAAGTCACTTAATACTAAGAAAGGACCAATTCCTACAAGTGCCCCCCCCCCTCTTCCCTTGTGTCACTATATCATATACGGGTTACCTGGAAACCATTGGCTTAGCAGAGAGCTTACCTGTCTAATTAACACGCACTACTAGATTAGCACATTTAAATGCGTGTATGTTATTTAAAAGGTATGATAAGAAATAAGTGTATGAAACATGATTTACATATTGGAAAATATAATAGAAGTCGACACGTACTCATATCTAATACAAATATTTAGTATGTTTGTTTGACTAAGTGCGTGTGTTTGTGTGTGTAGAACGTGCTAATACCTCTATTAAGTTCTCGGCTCAGATCTGTAACTGTCAGTGTTCTATTTCCTTCACCAGACTCTATCATCATCAGGATAGACACGAATATAGTTCTCCCACGGAGACTGCCATGATAGACGTCACATGAAATTACAGTTTTACATATGTAAGGGGCTTTAACTGTAGCACTTGAATACTAGTCTAGACCTCTGTCTTAAAAAAGATAGATAGATAGATAGATAGATAGATAGATAGATAGATAGATAGATACTACTAATGCCACAGTATTCTGAAAAAAAAATATACACAATTATAAAGAGAGGTTGTATTATCACAAAAACTTAGAAACCAGTGGAATTCGCTCATGGAGACGGTTAAAGTCTTGTTTTGATGGTTATAAGTAATAAGATTTCAAAAAATCATTTGGCGTTTATTTTTCACTTGAAAACAAACTGGACAACCCGTCAACAAGAAGACTACCCTTCTACCTCTTCTAGAATTGGAAGTTGACAACGAATTCACTTAATATATTGGAGTACAGAGCAAAAAAAAAAAAAAAAGCTCGTGAATTAGATTAAGCGCACTTTCTGATTCGATCAAACAACTGAAGTTGTAATTGGTGATATTTAAGTATTTTTTTTTACGAAACGTAAGGTTCTAATTCTTTGCATTGTTTTATTTCACCAAAGGTTTAGTTTATTTATGACATAGAGCAATAAATTTGGAGGGTTGGTAAGAGAGTATACATTCGTTTTAATTGTCCTGGTATCTATCTGGTAACAGAGTTATGACGAGTTAGTGACACATGAACTCATTTTTGGTCACAGTTTAAATAACTATTTTACTAATTAACTTAATTAATAAATGAAAAAAAAATTATTATAAGCCAGTATTTGTTTATCGTGACCTTAGGTGCTAATATTTTTGGATCAATGCGCGAATCCATCAATGAAGCCAAAGTTTGTTATGAAAAAGTCTGTGATCTTTAAAGACACACTTACCTCCCCTGAAGTTTTGTATAAAAATGTGATGTAATTTTTAAGTAAAAAAAAACTCCTTGCATATTTCCGCAAAAAAAAAAAAAAATAGCCGTTGCATCAGAACTTCGCAAGATCTAAAATATCATATTGGATTTTTAACAACTTTTCAAGTTTCTGAGCTCCAAATTGTACGGACGGACAGACAGACAATTAGATCTGGGTTGACTCAGAAGCGCACTAAACTTCCCGTAATTGAAAATCCCAGTCTTCACAGAGAATCGAGCCAGTACCCCCAGTTCGGAAGCCATGCTCTTTACCACACTGCCAAGAAATTTTCACATGAAAGAAAGATTTTTTTTAAATTTTGTTACTTCCCAAACTGACCCTGCGCCCTGTATTAAGCCATTTTACTTTCGTGTTGTAAACCATATCAGATTGCATATAATTTAGGATCTCCTGTCGTAGTTCGCCCATCACTGGTCTAATTCATTTATTTAATCTTATTTATAAGTTGAATTTGTCTCTAATATTGATATAATTATTTTTAGTATTGTTCACAAGGAAACATATTCTAGTTATTTCAGGTTTTATTAGTTCAGATATAATACACCTACAGCGGTTAGGTTGTCTACCAGCAGCTTGGTGCTACAAGTCAACGACCGTCAACAATCCCCATGATAAACGAAAACAAAAGTAAAATCTCGATAAATAGCTTTATCTATCAACTTTACTTTCCAGCCTGTTAGAATTTGTTTCCGCGCTTGTCACTGGCTGTGCACACGTGGAAATAATCTTGTTACCGCTGGCATCGAGTAATGCGTTACAGCCCCTGTTCAATGTCAATGTCCCTTAACAAAACTAAATATTGGCGCGTCATAGACAGCATTCAGCAAACCTTTTTTTTTTTTGCGTTGGATTGTTATTATTATCTTTTGACAAAATAAGTTCCTCCTAATGCAATGCAATGCGATAACAATATTACAAGGAGAGGCTTTCATAGTGAGGAGTTGAGGCTAGGCTTTCATAGTGTCGGAGGCGGCCCTAGGAGATGAAGAGTGGAGCAACCGTCTTCTGATCTTAATAAGACACAAACAGGATAACATGCCAGTGGCGACCCCAGACTCAAATTACTTTGCGTCAACAGTCAATTCAAGTCCGACACAGGTGATGAACACCTACCTCACACCCCCCCTCCTTTTTGTTCACCACTATTAAAACTCTAATAATCCACTTATCAGACATGTCTTTATCTGACGTATAACGTCTCTACAAACTGCGGGAATGGATATTTGACGTTGGTTGATTCTCATCTGTTATTGATGTGATAAATAATTACAAGGATTTTCCCCTAAGAGCCGTTCAATTATTCAACATGTTAATAGCTCATATTGAATGCACTTTCTATAGAATGCTGTTTTTGAATGCTGCGTTTTTTTTTCTTTGCTCAAAATGATTTTGCACATAAATTAGTTTTTAAAATGTTCAGTAGCAAAATTGATTTTTTTAAATTTTGTTCAAAGTTTGGATTGAAAATTTTTAATCAAAAGCTTTTAGTTGTTTGAGATTTTTTTAATTGAGTTGTAATTTCGTCAGACTAATGGTGAATGTCAAATCAAGAAGATGTGTACGTGATGGTTAGAGTTCAATTCTCGTAGTTATGCAAAACAGATTACTAGTCTACATCTGTTTATTTACTACTTAGCACTAACTACCAATGGTTTTTGAGAACCCAAATCTAACGTCTGGGATAATTCCATGTTGTCTGTCCAATCTAAGTATTAGTATTCCAATGAGTAAAGCTTGACTGCAAAAGGTCAGAATAGCGAGGGGGTTGAAGTGGGGAGCATCAGATCACGATGACTGAACAATATTTGTGTAAACAAATGCTCGGGTCAGGAGACAAAATATTCGAGAGGTCGTTTAAATGAAGTGTTTGGAATAAAAATTCTATAGAGAAATGTCTTTAATTGAAGATTGGGAATAGAATATAGGGCAAGATGTCGGGGTTTATTGTTTATATTTGACAGTTCATAGTTTATAGTTCAATGTTCATAGTTCATTGCAAGTTCCTTGAATGTACACTGTAGTTCACAGTTCCTAGATCTAGGAGTTTGCTCAAGACACCAATATAATTTACGTAAGTGATTTTTTTTTTATAAACTTTTCCATTGTTTGATAAAATTCCATTTTTTAGCGGCCCCCGAAAGGGGAAAAGACGCTATAGTTTTGTGCGAAATTTCTGTCCGTCTGTCCCGTTTAGATCTCGTAAACTAGAAAAGATATTGAAAATCCGACATCACAATATTTTAGACCATTCAAAGTTCTGATGCAACGCAACTTTTTTTTTTCTGAAAGCGAAAAATCTAATTTTTAAAATCAGTTATACAAGCAGTTTTTTTAAAGAGAAAAAGCTAATTAGTATGCATTATAAGTTAGACCTAAATTAAAACAAATACTAATCTTATAAATATCATTTTTGTAAATTTCTTGTAATGCAGATATGCTCTCTTTTTCGTTTTGAGCATTCGAATAAGAGATTGAACCTTTTCAAAACAATTACATGAATTATAAGACTTCAGTTAGGCCAGGAGAGGCGCGGTAGCTGAGTGGTAACGTGCTTGGCTTCCGATCCGGGGGTCCCGGGTTCGAATCCTGGTGAAGACTGGGATTTTCTACTTTAGAATCTTTGGGCGCCTCTGAGTCCACCCAGCTCTAATGGGTACCTGACATTGGTTGGGGAAAAGTAAACTCGGTTGGTAGTTGTGCTGGCTACATGACATTACCCGTAGGCCAAAAAAACAGATGAACTTTACAGCATCTGCCGTATAGACCACAAGGCCTGAAAGGGGAACTAGTTAGGCCAGGTTCACATCTAACTTTGCATTCACTTGCACCTATCCTTTGATCTGCTGTACCGTTGGGGCACTACAAAAGATCTTTAAACCTTCGTTCTCCATTCTTAGCTCTCATTTGTCTTTGATATAATTTCATTTGGATGTTCTTTCTGAAAATATTGAAGCCTGCCTGGGTGGACCACTTCGGGGGCCGATTTTGAGTTTGTGTTTCCACACAAACTGTCTTTGTGACCTTGTTGTGTGATTGAATTTGAAAGAAACATTCTATTACTTGAGTGTATTACTTGAGTGCATGACTTCAGTGTAGTATTAGAACTCGTGGATTTTTACGTTAGTTATAGAGATAAAATCTAATTATTAATACGAACATCTCAACACTTAAAATAAAATGTGACCAATTCTTAAAAATGTTTTGGACAATATTTAGGATAATGTTTAGGACCACGTGACATTAATGGACCTCATTTACCAATCGTAAACCCTTTCCCTTGTCAAGTGTTTCTTCATCTATTCTATTCTATCCATGGATATCAAGTGACCTTTCGTTTTGGTCAATGAGGTCTATTACGATAATCTTTTGGACCATGCTTATGACCACGTTTAGGACAATATTTAGGCAGGGCCAGTCCTAAGAGTTGCGGAGCCGTATGCGAAACGAATTGCGCGGGTGCCCATTCAGATGTAGGGGTTAGAAAATACATTAGTCTTTACAATTTTAATTCATTAAATGAAGGCTGACAATGCCTTTTTTTTTTTGTTTTACCGTACGTAGGATTGACAACCCCAAAATAACAACTTTGTCAAATTTTCAGGTCATATTTATGAGTTTTCAGGAGATTTCATCGTTTCAGGAGATTTTTGTTACAGTTTCATCTATTTTGCAATTTATGAAGATTTCCCGGAGGCCCTAGAAAATCAGAAGGCCGCGGAAACCTTGTTATTATATAACAACTTATAATGGTTTTTCTTTAATAATTAGCGGGGGAACTATGAAATTGCGGGGCTTAATGACGCCGCATAGGTTGCAGTGGCCTAGAGCTGGCCCTGTATTTAAGAGACTGATTAGGATAATGTTTAGGACTATGTTTAGCACAACGTTTACGATAATGATAAGTGTGATAACAAGACTTAACAAAGATAATATCAAGTAATAACAATTCTAAAATAACTTCCTTTCCAAACTTGTAAGATCAGATGAAGGAGAGTAATTTATAACTATGAAGACCCGGGGGGGGGGGGGCACACACGGGAGGTTACTATTGTTAGGCTTGTCTGGCGGGAGTTATTGAATACGATCTGTCTTTGCGGAGATAACACTCTCGCTTGGGAAAGATGCTAAGAGGATCACGTCATATCCGGTCCAGCCTATCGTCTGCAAAGCTGAAGTCACAAATCATTCTGGGTAGCGACTATCGATTGCAGAATTTTTATTTACAATTTTTACCTTGACCTGGGAACAAGAGCAAGTCGTGAACGTTTGTTTCAGATGGGATATAACTTAAGGATGCACTGTCATTAGGACAATATCATATCGAAGTAGATTAGGAGAGTTAATATACTAATACATCCTATATGGATGTATATATCAATGTAGGCTAGTTTTGATATCAATAGAGTGAGGCTTGTATGTAAAGTAAAAAAAACAAATACTATTTACAGGTCACTTAAGGTAAATGTCCTGATACGGTGAATGCACTGCCTATTTGTCACATGATGTGAGGGTACTATCGCATGACAAGAGTACACCGTCTACTGATCACATGACGTGAGTGAAATATCTACTGGTCACATGACGTGAGTGAAATATCTACTGGTCACATGACGTGAGTGAAATATCTACTGGTCACATGACGTGAGTGAAATATCTTTTCATCTCATAATGATTTAAGTACACTTTCTACTAATCCCATGATGTGAGTGTACTGTCTTTTCGTCTCATAATGATTTAAGTACACTTTCTACTAATCCCATGATGTGAGTGTACTGTCTTTTCGTCTCATAATGATTTAAGTACACTTTCTACTAATCCCATGATGTGAGTGTACTGTCTTTTCGTCTCATAATGATTTAAGTACACTTTCTACTAATCCCATGATGTGAGTGTACTGTCTTTTCGTCTCATAATGATTTAAGTACACTTTCTACTAATCCCATGATGTGAGTGTACTGTCTTTTCGTCTCATAATGATTTAAGTACACTTTCTACTAATCCCATGATGTGAGTGTACTGTCTTTTCGTCTCATAATGATTTAAGTACACTTTCTACTAATCCCATGATGTGAGTGTACTGTCTTTTCATCTCATAATGATTTAAGTACACTTTCTACTAATCCCATGATGTGAGTGTACTGTCTTTTCATCTCATAATGATTTAAGTACACTTTCTACTAATCCCATGATGTGAGTGTACTGTCATATGTTAAATGATAATATTGCACTGTCTATTGCTCACATGATGCGACAGCACTGCCTAAAGGTCACATGATCTAACATTTTTTCCTCCACAAATCACAAGTGAAATCTTATTACAAATAAAAACATGTTAATAAATTTAGAGCACTATTATTTGTACCTGGGGTCCTTGGTTCGAACCTCGGTGAAGACTGGGATTTTGAATTTCGGGATATTTTTATGGCGCTCCTGAGTTCGCCCAACTCTAGTGGGTACCTGACTTTAGTTGGAGAAAGTAAAAGCGGTTGGTCGTTGTGCTGGCCACATGACAACTTCGTTTACCGTAGGCCACAGAAACAGATGACCATAACATTATCTACCCTGTAGATCGCAAGCTCTGTAAGGGGAACTTGACTTACTATTTGTCTTGATTAATTCAAATATATATTAACTATAAACATCAGTTCCTACCTTGTGCACGTGACTGATTCCATGAAAATATGTATGATTCATCTGGGTACATTTAATTCGCTACTCTCTGGTCCATAAAAAGGGGGTGAAGAAGAGTTGGTTTTTCGACCAAACAGGTAGGTTCTTATGACATCAAACGTTGTTGACACTCCTGCCCGACCCCAGGTACGAAGGCAGATAAATAATAAACTCAATATTAATCGTCTCAGCTCAGTTCCCTTCATTTATTCCAGAACGAGTCTCCACCATAAACCCTACAATACTGAGGCTTTTCTTTGAGGCCGTTGATTAATGAGGAGTACAGTTGAAAGAACAAAGGAAGATGCTCTGGGAGCCTCGAAGGTCTGTAAAGCATTGGAGAAAGAAAATTAAAAACTTCAATTTTGAGGACGACATTAATGGTCTGGCAAGGACAGAAAAAGAGCTAGCTGACTTGGTGATGCGCATAGCCAAGACTTCCGCAGCATATGGTATGCAAATAAATGGCAAACAAAAATCATGACCAATAACCAACAGGGCTTTAAAGGAGATAGATATCAGCATTGGTAGCGAAAGGCTGACAAATGTCAGTAGTTTTAAGTACTTTGTTTGCAAAATGTTTTCCATGTTTCGAGTGTTCCTTCAGAGTTGAAGATAATTTACTTCTTAGTCCAAACCTCCAGCAGGACGACGGGGGATGGGAGCAGGCAGGGTTTGAACTCGGGACCATCAATAAATCCGAACGACAGTCCAGCGCGAAAACTGCACGACCAGCCACCTATTATGAAGGAATTAAACCTAAAGTATTGGCCAGAATAACACAGTCCACGCAGCGCTTGCAAAACTCAAAACAATCTGGACAGATAAAGGAATAGCCTTTAACGCTAAAATCAAACAGATGCGCATTCTGGTCACGCCGCATTCTTATATGATTGGACGCTGACTGCATATCTCTAAAAAATGATCCAAGCAATGGAACTAAGATACTTAAGAAGGATTCTAGGTATCACTTTCAAAGACAGCATCACAACTGAAGAGATTAGAAACAGCATTAGTACAGCAATTGTACTCCAAGATGACCTGCTAACTACTGTCTACTCTATGGCCACATCACAAGGTTCTCGGGGCTCGCAAAGACCTTCTTTCAGGAAACAGTACCAGGGAATAGAAGAAGAGGCAGAAAGTGATGGGAAGACATAAGTATGTTTAGGCCTTTCATTTAAAGAAATTCTATCCAAGTAATGGAGAGTAATGGAGAAAGACGGTTGACAGATCTTGTGTTGTGCCCCAAAGGCCCAACAGACTTAGGAGATGGTGAAGTATTTGATGTGGCTACGAAGTCCCAGCTGCGACCTACATATTTTTCCTTAACCATCGCAGACATATCCGTTGTCCTACGGCGGTCGATTTAGGTTCTCTTTTCGCCGTCTCCGTCTGTCCACGGAAGTGATTTCTTTTGACTCAAAGGTGTATCCGCGGCCTTTATATATCTCCAGCTGCCTTGTTCAGAAGCTGCCTGCTGCCGTGTGCTCTCTACGATGTCAGTTCAAGTAGGCTGACGAGTCAAATTGGCCTTTAAAACGTTCTCCGGGGCACCTCAATTTCGCTGACTACATTTTAGCTGACTTTGTGTAAATTGCAAACAAAAGCCAAAAACGGACATTCTATTCAGTAACCAAATCGTTTGTATAGACAGTGGTTTGAAATGGTAGACCTGGGAACAAGGATAATACAAAGTAAGAGGCGTTTTGAGTTCTCCTTCTACTATGTTTAGCCTTTTGTTCTTCTTCGGTTCAATATATTGAAGAGAAAAAAATTCTTAATAAACAAATTAAACTAAAACAATAAAAGAGTTTAGTAGCGTATACTATATGTTATATTTATACTCATTGACATGATTGTCTAACTATAAGTCCTCAGCGACTATACTCGTGTCTTCAAACTTTAATTAATCGAACAGGACACACCTAATCTAGAACATACTAATTATCTCCTTATACCTTAATTTCTCATTTCTCATTAATCAGCAGCCGTTTTCGCTCAATCTTAAAAAAAAGACTTTTTATTATGTCCTAATAAAAATAAAAAAAAAAAAATTTACAATGTCCATTCATTTATGGCGGCTGGTAAAAGCGCCTTCAAAAATATATAACATTATATTTCTCAGAATTTTTGGGCTCAAATACAAACTAAAGAAGCTAATTTCTAAATAATTCCAATTTCAAGGACTTTGTTCGTTTGGCATAATATGACTTATTGTGTACGTCCATGTGTCTACAACAGAGAACAACCTAGTCCTAGGCTAGTGATCATCCAAGTTTGAACAATTTCTGAGTAATGTTAAGCTTCATTGTTGTGAAAACATGGAAATTACGTCTTTGTCTTATGTGTTGTTGGCAATGGAATCTCCAATTTAAAAAAAAAGGTCTATAATTTCTCAAACCTATTTATTTCGTGTAGTGCTTCACTTTTGCAAATAGTGTTTCCGGTGACCTTTGAACCCTCCAGGTCCTCTATTAACAGCCTAGAGAAAGATTTCTACCTAAGAGGTTGCTCCAAAATGTACGTGTAATTATTTTGTTTTAATCTTACACAATACATATTTAATCTATTTCTTTTCCTAGATTAGATTTCATGTATCACTTACACTTGGTCTACTTTCTCCTTATATCACGTACACTAATTTAACAGCCCTCCAACAATTTCACACACATCTTCTGCCAACATGGAAAGGTGGGGGGGGGGGAGGTCTAGTCAGCAATTGGCGATAAATTACGTCTGATTGCATGACGTATGAGACAAAGGTCTAGAGTTCTCTTCTCTTGCTGGAATGCTCGGGTAAATGAGCGCAAATATTTTTTTTTATTCCGCCCTCAACCATTTCTGACCCTCAGACCCGGACTGCAATGGAGAGAAAAACTTTTCCATTCGTACTTCGGAATATTTTTGTCAGCTGCGCAGGAATATGATGTTTGGGAGGGAACAACAATCTAGGGCAAGTGGACTACATTAGGTGAATGCCTCATTCACGCTCAATCTGGCAACGTGTCAGGGGGGGGGGGGAAAGAGTGGAGAGTAGGGGCGGAGACTCAGATAGGAACGAACACCTTTCGGTTCGAAAACAAACTCGCAAACTACCACACTCACACTGGCTCACACACACACACACACTCCTACTCAGTTACCATACACTAAGGGGCTCATTTAAATGCGCGTGTTATTCGCGTGCGTTTCATATGGAACAAAACTGTTTTGCCTGAGCAGAAGTGTGGCACGTGTTTGCGACTTTGTATAAACTGCTCTTTTCGGTGATAGTATAGGCATTTTATTGGGAAAGGATATAATCTGCTTAATATCAAGTTTATATACTTATACACTTATCTTATTCATGGTTAGCCAGTAACACAGACTAAAAACTCAAAATACCTAGGTGTTATAATAAATGAAAAACTGTCATGGAATCCCCATATTGATGAAACTATCAAAAAATCAAACAAAGCATTAGGGTTTATTAAAAGAAATTTCTAAAAATCAAATAAGAATATAAAATCAAAATGTTATTTAACCTAGGTTATGCAAATAATAGAATATGCATCCTCTGTTTGGGACCCCTCAACTCAAGAAACTGGAACAGACACAAAATAGAGCAGTGAGATTTATAACAAACGAATATTCACACTTGACTAGAGTAACACCTTTATTACAATCACTAAATTTAGAAAGCCTTAATGATAGATACTCTAAAGTAAAATAGCAATTAAACATAAAAAAAAATGAATCATAATCTTCAAAAAATCAATTACAAAAATACAATTTAATAAATTACTCAGAAAGACACAAAGATAAAGCACAGTCCTCGTTCTATATGTTAAGAAACATGTGTACAAATGCTATTAGAGAATAGAATGGGTTGCATGAGTCAGCCAGGAAAACCAATGACCTGGAACAATTTAAGTCAATTATTAACTTGCATGACTAGACTGACCTAGTGACACATGTAGGGTGTCATCATTTTCATTTTTTGAAGTCATGTCTGTATTTTATAAGATAAGATAAGATATTATAATTACTGGAATAATGAGACTAAGACAGAGGACAATTGTATTTTGTCCATCGTTTGCTACACAAGCTTCATATTTTGTCCTTTAAGCCTATCGAGTAAGAGGATATTTAGATGAGTCAGAGCTATACGCTTGATTACATCAGATAGATCTTAGATACTAGTTGAGTAAGCCGGCTATAATTGCTCAATTCTTTACGTGACAATAGGACACAGAGCTTCAGCTAATAATGTTTCTGAAAGATATTGACTGTAATTGAAATAAGCTATCTTGTTGTTTTTTTCTTTTTATCACTGTGTAATGACACATTTTGAAAAAGTATTTTTTTCAAATAGTTCTACTTAAATTTGTTATAAGTCTAAATTTTTAGATCTGCAAGACTTTCATTTAATTAAATCACTTCTGATAAACACATTTCACACTTATGTAAGTCAAAATTAGGTCACAGCTAAGTCAAAATTAGGTTACAGCAAATTCAAAATTAGGTAACAGCTAAGTCATAATTAGGTGACAGCTAAGTCAAAACTAGGTTACAGCTAAGTCAAAACGTAGGTAAGTCACAACACTAGTTAAAAATAGATCTTTAGTAAGTTACCCTAAAGTCACAGTCAACTAGATCATGACTAGACATTCCAGAAAACACCCGCGAGCAAGTGAGGTCAAAACCATGAAGGTTTTCTTTGAGACAAACCCTACAACCAAAAAGGTAAATTCAGTAATATTAATTATTAGTATCTTCCAGACTGTTCCACAAGCCTTGGCGTCTTGTCTATTGTACAAAGGTCAAACTAAACAAATTTTGTGTTCCACTTCCAACATGTTTATTTTTGTGATAGTTAGTCTAGGAATTGTAACTTGTGTGTGTGTGTGAGTGTCCTTTTTCTAGATATAGACTTGTAAGCTTACATGTTCATTTACAATACAACTTGCTTTAGATTTTAATATTATATTGGCAAATATAACACCGTATCGTATATTAATTATTTACTGTAAAAGCTAACGTTTTATTTTACTAGATTCCGCTTGAATTATCATCATCATGAAATTTAAGGCTTTGGAATCTAAAAAAAATCGACCACACTAGACATTTACACCCCTAAAACCAACCAATCTCTCCACATCTCTATCAAGACTAAACTAAGAATCTTTAACTCTAATGTCAAGGCTGTCCTACTGTATGGTTCTGAAACATGGAGAACAACTGAAGCAACAACAAACACCAAACTGTAGGAGATGGGCGGACAGAGAAATACAGAAGTGCAGAAAGTGGAGATGGATTGGTCACACCCTTAGAAAGGATACCAACAACAGAGCTAGACAGGCTTTAGAATGGAACTCCAAGGGCACAAGATGTAGAGGAAGACCAAAAAGAACGTGGCGACGCAGCGTACTAGAGGAAGCCGAGAGGACAGGAAAGAGCCTTTTAAAAACTAGCAAGAGACCGTGGAGAGTGGCGTGTTTTTACTGAGGTCCTATGTTCCATGAGGAATGTGTTTTTACTGAGGTCCTATGTTCCATGAGGAATGTGTTTTTACTGAAATCCTATGTTCCATAAGGAATGTGTTTTTACTGAGGCCCTATGTTCCATAAGGAATGTGTTTTTACTGAGGCCGTATGTTCCATAAGGAATGTGTTTTTACTGAGGCCCTATGTTCCATAAGGAATGTGTTTTTACTGAGGCCCTATGTTCCATAAGGAATGTGTTTTTACTGAGGCCCTATGTTCCATGAGGAATGTGTTTTTACTGAGGCCCTATGTACCATGAGGAATATGTTTTTACTGAGGCCCTATGTTCCATGAGGAATGTGTTTTTACTGAGGCCCTATGTTCCATGAGGAATGTGTTTTTACTGACGCCCTATGTTCCATGAGGAATGTGTTTTTACTGAGGCCATATGTTCCATGAGGAATGTGTTTTTACTGAGGCCCTATGTTCCATAAGGAATGTGTTTTTACTGAGGCCCTATGTTCCATGAGGAATGTGTTTTTACTGAGGCCCATGAGGAACGCAAAGGAAAGAGGATGATGATGAAAGAGTTAACTTTAAGAAAATGTCAAATGTGAACAATTTAAAAACAAACAAAAACTTCTATTCAGACTGACATGGCGTGTTAACGTGTGTTCAAAACTTAAAAAAAAAAACTAAACTTTTTTTCTCTTTGTATCCATCATCGATTCTTTTTTCATTTGTCTCTTTTCCTCCCTTTCTCATCTTTCATTTCTCTTTTTCCTGTCATTGTTCTATCTCTTCTCTCTCTCTCTTTCTCTCTCTCAAGTTTCATACCCAACAGCACGTCATTGTCATTGTATGCTTCCCTCTCCAAATTTCAGACCCCCACTTACCCCCCCCCTCCCATTTACCCCCGGCTGTAAGTGACGTCGTGTGAATATTTAGTCCAATCGAGAATTGATTCAAGAGAAATAAAAGTGGGCAACAGAGGAACAGCACAGGCCCGCTCTTTTACATTCACAATATAGAACCAATGATGTTGTAGACAGATGTATATTAGTTATACACAAAACCTAAGCCAGGAGCTCGCTACAAGAAGTACTAGACCGAAAACAAAGTTATGGATACGATATCTTTACCGAAAATTGGCTATGTATCTATCTTGAAAGATCGGGTTACCGGACATCTGCAGGCCTATAGGAGAATAAAAAAGGAGGACAGAGCCATATAAAAAACAAAAAAAAAAAGGAGGACAGATCCTTATAAAGGAGAATAAAAAGGAGAACAGATAATTATAAATGAAAATAAAAAAGGAGGACAGAGCCTTATAAATGAAAATAAAAAAGGAGGACAGAGCCTTATAAATGAAAATAAAAAAGGAGGACAGAGCCTTATAAATGAAAATAAAAAAGGAGGACAGAGCCTTATAAATGAAATAAAAAAGAGGACAGAGCCTTATAAATGAAAATAAAAAAGAGGACAGAGCCTTATAAATGAAAATAAAAAAGGAGGACAGAGCCTTATAAATGAAAATAAAAAAGGAGGACAGAGCCTTATAAATGAAAATAAAAAAGGAGGACAGAGCCTTATAAATGAAAATAAAAAAGGAGGACAGAGCCTTATAAATGAAAATAAAAAAGAGGACAGAGCCTTATAAATGAAAATAAAAAAGGAGGACAGAGCCTTATAAATGAAAATAAAAAAAGGAGGACAGAGCCTTATAAAGAAGAATAAAAAAGGAGGACAGAGCCTTATAAAGAAGAATAAAAAAGGAGGACAGAGCTTTATAAAGTAGAATAAAAAAGGAGGACAGAGCCTTTATAAGGAGAATCAAACAGACTCAAAACGTTGAAAATTAGACTTCAAATGTATTTAACAAATACTTGTCCGTAAATAATAGACTGTAAAACTTCATTTAAAAAATGGGCCAGATTGGGCATATAGTTCCAAGAAGATAAAAAAAAACCCATTGCAAATAGGATTTGGACTGGAACCCACAAGGGAAGAGAAAGGCTGGGCGAGCCAATCAAACATAAAGGGGCTCGTCAGACCAAGATGTAAGGATGGACATGAACCCAACTGAGGGGAATCGCCCAGTACAGGATTAGATGATGCGACACTATGCTCCTCTTTGATTCAAACAGATCAAGTCCAGAAACAGATTTATGACATGGCTAACACATATGCTAAGACCAATTCATACATGAACACTTTCATTCAGGTGCTCATGATTACTAGTAAAGGTTGTAACGGATCACAAACAAATTGTTCTAAGCCATTAATTAATAAAATGTGTGTTTGTAGAAAGGTTTCACGTGTTCCGCATGTTTCTTCATAGTCCAAACTTCCCGCAGGACGACGAGTGATGGCGGCGGCAGGGTATGAACCCTCGACCATCGAGACAGCCGAACATCTGTCCAGCACGCATACCGCATATAAGACTGATTGTCTTGCCACATAGATAGAACTGACAATGAAGTAAAGCTGTAACTAATGGATCATATGTATAGCCCCTTTAGAATAGCACGCGTCAGCACATTTCTGGTTGACACATTTATTCAATATATTCCCTTGAAAGTTGCCTGGTTATTTTTCTCCGGAGAAAGATAAAATCTAATAAAAACATCAAACAAATTTTTTTTGAGACAATTCTAAATAAAGATGGAAGAATGTAATAAAAGAAATCACGTGTAAAGCCAATGTTACGTGGGATTGATATTCAACACAGATGGAAGCTAAAAGAAGCCAACAAAATAAATAAAAAAGGAAAGCATACCTTATCTAAGGGAAGGGACCTCATATTACTTTCATTCATCTGGAAATTACGGTGTTCATCTACCGTTCTGCTATATAAAACACAATTAATTAATTGGTATTAAATGGTTGACTGGTTAATTCCCGGATTTATTCCTGTATTGTTATCGACTCTGAATAATTATGCAAAATTTAAACTTGATCCAAGAATGGGAAGTGGGAGAAAAATGTGTCACAATGTAATAAGGGGACTAAATCCATATATATTTGTATATATCTATATCTCCACACATCTCTCATTAAGTTACATTTATTTCCCTTATTTGGAAATTTAAACAAAATACTCAACCACCAACAATTAATGAAGTTGTTATTCTTTTTTATTGATTAATGTCGTGGGAAATGAGAGAACAAACATGCTCAAACTTTTTACCAAACAGACAGATTGAGTTGATAGAAGCTTTGTCAATTAATATAAATAGTTAAAAAAATTTTTTTTTTGCTCTTTCGAACTGATAAACGAAACTGAAATGTGGTTTCCACCAAATGTAACAAACTGTTTTAATGTAACAAACTATTTTAATGTAACAAACTATTTTAATGTAACAAACTAATTATAAGAAACAATTTTACATTTTATATATTATATTTTGAATGGAATTTTTTTTTAAATGTCTAAATAATCTGACATTTTCTGTTCTAAGTGTTCTGTGAATAAATACTCTCGTTGGTAACAAAGACCAAACTTAATTAGAAAGTTCTATTACTGGCGATAGTTAAAATTACAATGTAAAAATAAATATCACGTGATGTTTCCATATCACGAAACTTGTAGCTAAGTTAAAAACCAAAATATCAGTCAAACGCTCGTGAATAAGCATCCATACTAACCCTGCCTTGACAAGCATGTATCAAGTTGGTTCAAATTTCACAGCGAAAGGGGGGGGAGAAGGGGAAGTATAGCATTTTATATTAGCATTAAAAATAACTGAAACATCTTAGAACAAGACACAGCTTCGAGCTAGCATTGGACATCTACTTACGTACATAGAGTATTGACTGGAAGATTTGGGAAACTCCTAGACTCTACATGATGCAACTAAACGCCCTGCCAAGAATGTGTAGAGAAGGTCTGACCTGGTTTGAAATTTGGCGTAAATGAAAAGTTTTTTGTGTGTTTCATTGTCTTCACGTCACGTCACGCTCCTACTGCCCTGGCTGTCATGGGCGTACGCTGTTGAGTGACATGCGGCAAGGTAAGTATGTTAGTAGATTTTCTTTTTTTTTTCTTCAGTAAAAGGTCACTGTTCAGCTATGAACTAAGTGTATGAATGTCACTGCACATTTTTAGAGTTGTGGCCTTAACTAGGTCGGATCCGAACTATTGGGTGTGTGTGTGTGTGTCACTGTGTGTGCGGGGCGATTTGTTTTAAAAAGCCCTAGCTCCAACACCTGTAAACCTTAATTCATCTATCTATCTATATAGCATTTATACAAACACAAGGAAGGCCTATATTAAATTAAAAATACGACAGTTTTGTGTTATTTCTATTTATATAGAGACAGTGGCCGTTTTTTTTTTTTGGGGGGGGGGGCGCGGGGGGGGGGTGCGTTTTATAGAAAAATGGCTGCTTTTCGAGGCGCTCAGGCAGTGAATCTATACAAAACTGCGTCTTAGCCAGCAGCAAAGAGTTGAAAAAGGCTTTGTACGAAATTTCATCCAAATACGTACGACAGCTGATCAGATCTGTGGATTCCTAAATCAGTGTTATTTTACGCTTCTAATACACATTCATAGAATGATATTTTTATATTTCTGTGACACCCTTATAGAATATAAATTTATGTTGGCGCTACCCTCAGCTAGGAGTCTGTGGAAACTCTATAAGCTTCCTTAATGATGTCATGGAGTGTGTGTGTGTGCGTGTATGTTTCTACGGTGACGGTGGGAAGAGGTGAGCGGTTGTTTGTGAATGATGCAAGATAAGCGGCATTTTCGTCAGCGGTCTAATGTACGACAGACGACTTCAGACGAAAAGACATGTTATTGTTGTTAGTTAAATTTTGTTTAGAATTACATTTTTATAACTAAAGTCCACTACATTTATTTTTTATTATCTCAAGTTTGTTATATTGAATTATGTTTATATTGAATTATGTTTATATTGAATTATGTTTATATTGAATTATGTTTATATTGAATTATGTTTATATTGAATTATGTTTATATTGAATTATGTTTATGTTGAATTATGTTTATGTTGAATTATGTTTATATTGAATTATGTTTATATTGAATTATGTTTATATTGAATTATGTTTATGTTGAATTATGTTTATGTTGAATTATGTTTATATTGAATTATATTTATATTGAATTATGTTTATGTTGAATTATGTATTATGTTATGTTGAATTATGTTTATGTTGAATTATGTTTATATTGAATTATGTTTATATTGAATTATGTTTATGTTGAATTATGTTTATATTGTAATGATAGTCGTATTTATTTTTGTTCACAAAAGAACTTAAAATTATTCTAAGTTTAAAAGTTAAAATATAATAAGCCTAGAGCGGTTTAGTTGTCTACCAGCAGTTTGGTGCTACAAGTCAACGACCGTCAGCAACCCCCTGGTACCAAGCATTTACTTGCATACTTAGACAAATGCATTCTCAAGGCGTCTACAAATCACTCTTCATTCTAGGAAACAAAAACAGAGCGCGTGACCTTCAGTAAGAGTGAGGTACCATCTCTCCATTTTATATAGATACTGATGAAATAAAATCTATGAGAAGGAACAACACAGTATATATGGATCTGCTAAAATAACATTAAAGTAGCATCAAGTAAAGTAAGTTCCCCTTTCAGACCACGCGGTCTACAGGGCAGATGAGGTCAAGGTCATCTGTTTCTTTGGTGGTTAACGAGCAGGGTGTCATGTGGCCAGCACAACGACCAACCACTTTTACTTTCCCCAACTAAAGTCAAGTACCCATTAGAGTTGGTTGGACTCAGAGGCGCCCTAAGAATCCCAAAATTCAAAATCCCCAGTCTTCACCAAGATTCCAATACAGGACGCCAGGTTCGGAAGCCAAGCGCTTAACAACTCAGCCACTGCGCCCCCAAGTAGCATAAGAGACGGAGTTAAATGGAAAAGTTTTATCACTGACGGTCCATCCACCTTTAATTTTTATTTAGTACTGAAATGTATTGAACATATTTTAGATTTTTAAAAAGAAGGGGGGGGGGTGGAGACGACCAAAATGTAAGCATGTGTTGAAATGTCAATGAAAAGCAATTCTACAGCTCTAAATATATGCACGCCACAGCTGCTATCTGAGTTTGGAGACGCCACTGCACAGGACATAGCGCTGTTTGTACAGAGAGAACTCCCGGCACACACATTTACTCTCCAAGTGTCCCCAATTGAACTATGTGCACTAAAAATACACTGAATAAAGAATTTTAATCCAGAATAAAATTTTAAGATCTTTATTTTTTTCCTCAGTGTTTCCCAAACTGTGTTTCGCGGAACATAGGCCCGAATAGGTGTTCCACAAACTACTTGAATAGGCCACCACGTGAATTAATCTCTCTAAAAAAAAATAAGCAAAGTGTTCCGCTAAATTCTCCGAATGTGCGAAGTGTTCCGTCTAGAGAAAAAGGCCTAGAAATACTGCTTTAACTCAATTAAACTCTGTGATAACGGATTAGCACCTTTGAGCTCTACTACTTGGGAACAGGGCCGGCCTTACGGATTGCGGGGCCAAATTAGGAGCAATCGGTCAAATCGGCCTAAGGCCGTCCCTGCTTGGACACATATGAAAAGACCACCTAGCAGCAGGCGGCTTCCGAGCGAGAAAGCTGGAGATTTATCACCAGGGCCGCGGGATACACTTATGAGACCAATAGGAAATGTACAGCCGAAGATAGTCATAGACGGTGGCAAGAGAACATGAACCGACCACCGGTCGGGCACCTGTAGACAACAGTTATGAGGCAAAAATGTAGGCCACAGAAACAGTTGACCTTTACATCATCTACCACAAGGTCTGAAACGGGAACTTTTTAACTTTTGTCTCCAAAAAGACTGGTTACTAATATATAGCTCAATTTGACTCGGATGAGGCTGAGCGGTTAAGCGCTTGGCTTCCGAACCGGGGGTCCCTGTTTCGAATCCTAGTGAAGACTTAGATTTTTATTTCGGGATTTATGTGCGTCTCTGAGTCCACCCAGCTCTATTGGGTACCTGGCATTAGTTGGGGAAAAGTAAAGGCGGTTGGTGCTGGCCACATGACACAAGTCTTAACCGTTGGCCACAGAAACAGATGACCTTTACCACAAGGTCTGAAACGGGAACTTTTTTTTACTTTTATCTCCAAAAAGACTGGTTTTCGTTTTTACTCCTTGAATCGGGACAGAATCTGTTGCGACTCAACTAGCAGAAGTGGCAAACTTAACTGCAGGTTACGCCTGAAAATGCCTCGGATAGTTCAGTTTTCATCCTTTTTTATCTAAGACGTCTGAGGCTTTTAGCTGTCAGCTAGGTGGGTCCGCAGTCTGTCTCCTAGCTGTCAGCTAGGTGGGCCCGCAGTCTGTCTCCTAGCTGTCAGCTAGGTGGGCCCGCAGTCTGTCTCCTAGCTGTCAGCTAGGTGGGCCCGCAGTCTGTCTCCTAGCTGTTCAAACTATACATTGCACTCTATGCAGATACAACTGAAATAACTCTTAGCAGAGCTTAAGTCTCTACTTAACATGCGTGACTAGATGAACACGTAAATTGGAGTAGGACGTAATTATCTTCTCTTTTGAAGGAACGTCTGTAATGTATAAGATAAGATGATAAAAGGCTGTGCCTAAAAGTCTTGAAACAAAAAGTGTCTAGAATGTAAGTAATACACACAAAAAAAGTCAACAATATACAAATAGTAACTAATGTGTCATAAACTAAAACACACACACATACACACTATCACACACACTATCACCACATACACTATCACCACAAACACACACCATCACACAACATACTATCACACCAAAAACACACATACACACACTATCACACCAAACACACATTATCACTAACAAACTATCACACCGCAAACACATACACACACAAACAAACACTATCACACGCTCTCATACTACCAATGCCACACACTATCACACACCACACAAACTAAACTATCACACACGCAATCACACAACACATACACACATACTATCATACACACACACTATCACACATATAATCATACCAACACACACTATTCCACATCACACACGCAGAGGGCGATGGTATATTCGTTAAAATTTGTTTGCATCTGGCCATCTGTACAAATATTTGACCTTTCTACAAGTGTATCACTAAAGTGATGATTAGTCAATATTTGAACGACAGAATATCAACACTTTCTTGTAACGAAGAATGTCTATACCAAGACCTAAGTATTAAACCCAACACGCCTCTCCCATGCACACCGATTGATTGTTTTAATATTTGCCCGAAAAAATCGTTTTCATCCAATGAAAGAGGACACATGTTAAAGTATAGACTTGAAAGAGCCGGGTCCAATCAGGACGATGTTCACGTCTAATGCGTACTAGTATAGCAAAAGTCCAAATCTAGATACTAGCCTGATTCAGGTACCTGGGTTCAGGTTATTGGATTCAGGTTCCATGAAGTTCTGACTTGAAAAGAGGTACTGTAAAAAGAAGTTCCAGAGAGAGAGAGAGAGAAAGAGAGAGAGAGAGAGAGAGAGAGAGAGAATGAGAGAGAAAAGGAGAGAGAAAGAAGGAAAGATAGAAAGAGGGGTCCGTTCTCATTCAGTGTAACAGATACTTGAAATCACGGGAATGTAGAGATGCGTCCAGTTTATCTTTAAGAAAAGTTTAGAATAAAAGGAAACAATGGCGGTCTAAATCAACAAAGTATAACCTGGGAACAAATCAACGGGCCTAGTGGTGCGTAATTGTGTATATAAATATTCCGTTCAATTTACCATAGCATATAAGCATTGGTCAGTCTTGCTTGTTGGCCCAGGCTAATATTGCGATGAAGATAACTGTTTCGTCTGATGTTACGTCAGATGTTACGTTGCATGAGTAAAGACTGTACTTGTAGAGAGTACGCCAGGAGAATGACACTTTAACACCCTACAGGTGACTGACTGTGTGCATAGTGTCAACACGGGAACAGTGACATCAATGGAAACAAGACAGGTCAACATGACTACAAGTAAGTTTGTGTGTGTGTGTGTGTATGCGTGTGTGAGTGTGTGTTAAGAGATGCATTCTGAGTGAAGAGAGCGGGAGAGAAAAAGAGAAACGGAGAAAGCGAAAGACAGAGTGTAAGAGAGAGACATATACAGAAAGACATGAACAGAAAGAGAGACATGAACAGAGAAAGAGAAAGACATGAACAGAAAGAGAGAGACATGAACAAAAAGAGAAAGACATGAACAGAAAGAGAGAGAGACATGAACAAAAATAGAAAGACATGAACAGAGAGACAGAGACTTGAACAGAAAGAGAGAAAGTCATGAACAGAGAGAGAAAGAAATGAACAGAAAGAGAGAAATAAAACAAAAGTTTGAATTGAAGAGAAAGAAAGAGAAGGAAAAACTGGAATAAAAAAGAGAGATGGAGAAAAAGAGAGCGTAAAAAAGTGAGAGAAAGAAAATTAGAGAGAGAGAAGAGAGAGAGAGAGAGAGAGAGAAGGATAAAGTAAGAAGTACCATGAAGAATAAAGGGATATTGAAAGTGAGATTATGCATGACGATAGAACGAAAGCGTTACCAGCCTGAAGCCAACTTGAAGAACAACTGCGCTATTATTATCTGTTTCGGGTCGTCTCCGTTGGGGCGGCGCATATGCTGCCAGACTCCCCATGATTCGTCCCGGGATTTCGCGTATGGCAGTCGTAGCATGTTGAAACGTACTCGGGGGCCACAAAAATGGCTAACACCTACGCTTCTTCTCGAGCTAGAGCACCAGCAGCATCCCTGCCTCTTATGCCGCAGTGCGTGAAGACCACAGCTCCAATAAATCGGTGGATGTTATTTGCAGTGCCGTTTGCCTCTTTCACCAACAGTGACTATCCCCTTAAGCCAAAAGGCTTGGAGGCAGGAATTAGTCACTACCGTAACCGCTTTAGCGAAGTTTTCTTTTTTTAACGCAATTTTTCGTACTCATGATTGAGGGTTTGGTATCGCCTTAATTTCGATATCATAGCTTAATGTGGCGAGAACGCATTTTCCTGATAGCCTGTCTGTACAGAGGCCAGTATACAAATTTAAATATCTCTTACAAGATGACTTAGAATTAGGTCCTCTTGCGCCGTTCGGCGCATTGGGTGGCAAACTGTCTCCACAAAGATCTGTCACTGGCAATGTCTGAAGCCTCCTCCCATCTGGTGTCCATTGTTCTGAGGTCCACCTTGAAAGTGTGGCGCCAGGTTATACAAGGACGTCCCTGTTTGCGCTTTCCTCGTATTGGCCTCCATGTCATCGCAGCTCTTGGTATGCGTAGTTCATTTTGTGGAAGAACATGTCAATTACTCCCAAAATAAATTTGTCTGCTCACATATAGTAACAAAGAAAAGTACTATAACCCTTTCAGACATTGCTATCAAAAGGGCTGATGATGTAAAGGACAGCTGTTATTGAAGCCTACGGTTATTGAGGGTGTCATGAGGTCAGCACGGTGACCAAACGCCTTTACTTTTCCTACATATTATTATTAATGTGTAAGCATCCTTAAAATTCGAAATTTTTCTATTAGCTTATTATTATGATTATTATTATTATTATTACCAACTAACGCCAAATATAAAATAATGTAGAAATAAGGAGCGAAAAAATATTACTACCAGCTACCCCTTGGCTTGAGTAATGGACTTAACATTATGGGAAAAGTTTTTACACCACGTGACTTTTTTAGTGTTATGCTTACCTATTGTATGGTAGCCCCCGGAGGGATGACATAAAAGAAAGTTCAATTAAAATAATCTTTAGTGTTGAAAACAGAGTAGCCATCAGTTTGATTACATCAGTGTATTCACGGACATGACTGCTTGGTGTAGGGGAAATCACTCCCTATACTTATTAATTAAGTTGAACAAAAATGCCCTTAAGGCAAGAAATATAGATTGATCTCCTAGTTATCAATCTCAGTCAATTTCTCTTTACCCATATGTACGATATATGGCGGTAACTTAGTTTAATGACTCGTACAAAATGGTTACTTGCTAAATAAATGTGAACTGACACCAGCTTCGGTCCTATGTCCTATGTCCTATGTAGCAACAATACTTCTTGTTTTTAATTAGCAACTTAAAATCGGCTCAAACTTAAAATTGTCAGGCTAGTACGAAAGTGCCTACGCTCCACCGTGAACATACAAAGACAAGACCACACTGCAAACAGCGGAACAGCGATGTTCTGAAAGCTGGTGTGGACAATGGAGAGGCAGTGTTTCATGCTCGATAGCAGCGACCCCTATCCCGTATGTGGCACCACTGCCCGACAGTCCTATGTCAAAAACAATCTATTTTGACCAGCTTTTAGGAGGACTGCGCAACAAAGGTGCTCCCCGAAAACGCAATAAAGACTTGCTCAGGCGCCATCTTGCCTTGGCTGGCTAAGAGAAGACCAAAAGATGGCATCCGAAAGAGACAGCTGGAGATCTCTTTGAAAAGTCTTAAAACACACGTTTGGGACCAGGTGTAGACGGTGAAACCAGGACTTAAACTGACAACGATTTTGTCTGTGTTGACTGTTGCAAATGATATAGATCACATTTAGGACTTCGTAGTCACGTTATTATTATTATTATTATTATTATTACTATTATTACTTGTTACGAACAGATGAGACTCTTAATTATATACCAAGAGACTCATATGTAGTAGATTATGAAGACTTTAATCTTGAGTTTCCAATTGCCTAAGATCGGCCCTGATGTTAGCGTCCATTATGACGATAAGTCAAAGAGATAAACGAGCTTGTGTTCATATGTGTAGGTGTGTGTGTGAAAGTCAAAGAGACAGAGAGAGAGAGAGAGAGAGAGAGAGAGAGAGAGAGAGAAGAGTTAAAAGCAGACCAAATAACAGCTTAAATAAAGCAGAGGGATGAACACTTGTTCAAAAATAAAACCTTATAGATTTTAGACGAAACTAATCAATAGAATTAACACAGTACAAAAATAGACAGGGCCTTGACCTTGCTATCTTGTCATTTCAACATGGCGATTTTTTTCTCTTTCTATTCCATTATTTTATTTTTGGGTAATATAAAAATAGAACAACAGAAATGTGTGTGTGTGGATGAGTTAAACCACAAAAACATTTTCCCATTGGATGCGCGCGCATGTTTTTAACTTCCCTTTCCAGCGATTCAACAAACTACTGAACTCCTCATACGGGGCTGACATTTAAAACAAGGGTTCTCATTAAATATAATTATTTGATAACCAAGTGGTGTGATAGTAACGCCCTGGCGCACAATGCTTAGTGCGTGGGTTACAATTCCTGTTTAATATTTCCAAATTATTTTGTTTTCAAATAACGATGGCACAATGCGCTTATTGAGAACTTTTAAAATGTGTCTTTTATTATAAGCATTGCATTTGATCTTCAGCATTCCTACCCTACTTTGTACACTGGCAGTGTACGTTTTTTTAAAAAAATTATAAAAAAAAACTATTAATGTTTTTTGTATTTTTTTTTCTTTTGTTTTCGTTAAAGAACATGTTGGTCTACATTTGGCCACTTCGCTGTTTAATGTCTGCAGTTGCATTTTTTTAATTTTATGGCGCTTGAAAGTGACAACAATGTCAAAAATTGAAAAAAATGAAACCAGTTCGGAAAATGTAAGTAATAACACATTGATATAAATTATTTTCAAATAAAACTAATTGACTTAGAAACATAAACTTTCCTAGTATTAAAGTTATTTAACAGATTTAAAACTTGTAGCATATTGTTTTAAAATTTAAATTTTTTGTAACGTACACTCCCAGTGTACTCAGCAGGATATGCCACTGTAGGAACCAATGACTGATAGATGAATCAACAGAGATCCAAACTTGATTTAGAACATAGATTTGTTTGTTTTAATTAGTATTATCATATATTGATGCTATATATTGTATAGCACCTTATAATTGCAAATTATGGAACTAATTATGGTGATTATAAGGTTATTATTTGAAACTAAAACAATACTATAATAATGCTTGATATAGAAATGTTTTGTTTTTGTTTTGTTTTACTTTTGTTGTTTTCCTGGGCTATAGTATTTTAACTGATTGCTGAGAATAATATTCGCCATCGCCCCTTTCGCTCCCCTCCCCCGCCACTCGGATCAACTGACCAAACCATGCCGCCTAGCAAGCAGTGTAAATATATGGGCGGGGCTTGGGTAGTAGGGTAAAGTGGCCCCTCTTCCACTGAGTGTTGACCAGTTAACTTTACCAAACGGATATAGTTTTTTTTCGGTACTGTAAATTATGGTGTGGGATGATGACCTGTGGTGCAGGCTAGCGGTGTTTAAGTTTCTATGATCTCCCAACAAATATTTCCGTATATATCTCTGTATATCACCCTAATGTTAATGTTAGATCGTTGGTTCATGAATTAGGACAGATTACTTCATCAGAAACTGTACAGCCTATACAACCAAATATAACCGCTCCTCTTCTCGTTAATTTGGAAAAACACACATACACTCTCCATAACACTTAAATCTCCCTAACTTATCTCACTATATCTCACTATATCTCACTATATCTCACTATATCTCCCAGTATCAATGGACTTCAAGATTTATAGGAGAGAGAAAAGAATATCGAGTGATTGATGTCAAAAAGGGGTCAGTGATGCAACTTCCATTTTTCTTCGCCAAGAGCCATTTGTCCCCCCCCCCTAGCTACAGTTCTAGTAGATCACTGGGACATGGTTGTTACTTTTAATATTGATGCTTCATAGGAACACATGTAAAACATATTTCCTTCAAGATAATGTAGCTTGTTATTATTATTATCATTAATTTAGAAATGAAAAAACTATTCATTATCTGCCATTGCCTGGGTCGAGTTTCGTTAAAGAGAAGCCAGATTCATTGTTGTCCCTTTATTAGTATTAGTAGTAGTAGTAGTAGTAGTAGTAGTAGTAGCAGTATTAGTAGTAGTAGTATTTCATTTAGACATTTGACAATTATTTTCCTTCATTCTTTATAGTTCGTTTCTTCAACTTTTTATTAAATATCATTATTTTTTGTTTTTACAAAAGTACATTCGTAGATGTTTAAATCTTTTCCCCAGGGGTGGTATCACAGCTATACACTTGAGTTCACTTCCCCAGCGGTGGTATCACAGCTATACACTCGAGTTCACTTCCCCAGCGGTGGTATCACAGCTATACACTCGAGTTCACTTCCACAGCGATGGTATCACAGCTATACACTTGAGTTCACTTCACCAGCGGTGGTATCACGGCTATACACTTGAGTTCACTTCCCCAGCGGTGGTATCACAGCTATACACTTGAGTTCACTTCCCCAGCGGTGGTATCACAGCTATACACTTGAGTTCACTTCCCCAGCGGTGGTATCACAGCTATACACTTGAGTTCACTTCCCCAGCGGTGGTATCACAGCTATACACTTGAGTTCACTTCCCCAGCGGTGGTATCACAGCTATACACTTGAGTTCACTTCCCCAGCGGTGGTATCACAGCTATACAGTTGAGTTCACTTCCCCAGCGGTGGTATCACAGCTATACACTTGAGTTCACTTCCCCAGCGGTGGTATCACAGCTATACACATGAGTTCACTTCCCCAGCGGTGGTATCACAGCTATACACTTGAGTTCACTTCCCCAGCGGTGGTATCACAGCTATACACTTGAGTTCACTTCTCCAGCGGTGGTATCACAGCTATACACTTGAGTTCACTTCTCCAGCGGTGGTATCACAGCTATACACATGAGTTCACTTCCCCAGCGGTGGTATCACAGCTATACACTTGAGTTCACTTCCCCAGCGGTGGTATCACAGCTATACACTCGAGTTCACTTCTCCAGCGGTGGTATCACAGCTATACAGTTGAGTTCAAATCTCGTTGAAGACTGAGATTTTTCAACATTGGGATTTTTAGGACGCCTCTGAGTCTACCCAACTCTAATGGTTACTTAACATTAGTTGGTGAAGTGAAAGCGTTTTGTCGTTGTTCTAGTCACATGACACCCTTTCCGTCGGCCATAGAATCAGATGACATACATTGAGATTTTTTAGGACCTCTCTAGGTCTGCCCAACTTTAATAATCGGTGTGTAGTTGTGCTGGCCACATGACACCCTTGTTAACCGTCGGCCATAGAAACAGATGATCTACATCATCAGCCCCATAGTTTGGAGAGCGGTACCTTTACTTAACCGCTCATGGTCAATGGAGCAGTTAGAAAAAAACAACTGTCAAAACAGGGGGGGGGGTGGCTGCATTTACGTTGGTTATTTTCTAAACAATATCCTCACACTCCTGGGCAAACAAAGTCAATTGGGGACACAACACTCAGACTATTGTTAGGTCAAACCTTAATGCCTTAATTAATATTGTTTATACTCAAAGGGTTTGTCTGACTAATGTATGTCCTCGTGAAATATTTCAAAATGCACACTTGCAATATATTTAGTTTAGGATAGCTTTATATATTTAGGTTTCACAAATCTTTATATTTTATATCACACTTAATCTTATGGTGTATATGACTTTATTGTAGAGAAAAACAATAACATTATAATTATTAAGTTGTTTTTTTTTTTTTAGTAAGTTGTTTTATAAGATAAATTCTTGGAAATGCAATAAATATTCTATATTCAGTGATTGATCACATTATTATCAGCTAAAGCTTAAAAAGACTCATTTATATCTTCAAACACTAGCATAGACTGACTAACAAGTAAATAAATAAACTGTTGTATTACCTTCTAGACAGCAAAAGGCACATAGGCAAACAATTCTTTCTTGTATCTCTCAAGTATCTAAAACATTTTTAATGGACGAGACATTGTGAATGTTGAGACGGGGCCTGTCAGGGCGCACTTTCAGGTATTTTTCCCCCCAGGTTGTTCGCTAAATTAACTCACGGCGGATCCGTATACAAACAATGTGTGGCTAATTAACGTCTTCGTCGGTACCATCGCTCCTCCTTCAACACGGCCATGTTCTCTCTTTCTTTCTCTCTCCCTGTCTGTCTCTCTCTCTCTCTCTTTTTCTCTCTCTGTATGTCTCTCTCTATCTTTCTCTCTCTCTCTATCTCTCTCTCTGTCTCTCTTACCTTTGCTATGAGATAATTGAAAAACAACACCCACAGCTCTTGCAACAGTCGAAATAAATACTTACCTAGTTTGTTGAAGTTAATCCCACAAGTTGAACGAGTTAGTTTGAAACGGAAATATATTGGTTCACTCTTATTTAAAGAAACATTTCAAGTTGATGAGCTCAGCTGATTGTGGCGTTAGACTCCTCATCAAAACAGCCGTGTGTTCATATAGCTGTCAATAAAGAACAGCTGCAGCCATCACATAGAATCCATTGAATACTAATCTACAACAGCGATCACTTAACGGCTATAAATCTTGCTATCTAGATCCCGCGTAGAATGAGTTGTTGCTTTGGAGCAAGGCATCCTGGGATAGCGCGGTCAAGCAACAGTCAACTTTTGGAAACACTTTTTTTTTTCTCTTTTTTTTTTAGAAAGTTAACCGTATGGTGGGAAAAAAAAGTGTGTTTCAGTGATCGACTTCCTGTTAGCATTAGCAACTTGGTTGAAGGTAAATGCCAAAGTCGATGGTAGAATTCTTGCAAACCTTTCTCTTCCCTCCACGCGACACTAAGTTTCTCTCCCCCTCTCTCGTTTGAAGAGTTCACGTGAAAGTTGGGGAGGGCGGAGTGGATGAGAGAGGGGGGGGGTAGAGAGGAGAAAGGAATAAACTGCAAGTGTCTGTGTGTGTGTGTGTTTGTGAGAAAAAGAGAGAGAGAGAGGGGGGGAGGAGAGCGTGAGATACAGAGAGGGAGGGAGGGAGAGAGGGGTGTGTGTGGGGGGGGAACTTGAGACCGGTGACTTGCACATTATGAGCAACGCTCTCGCGCAAACCACGATCTCACTTTATACTCGCGCGCATGCATTCATCTCACCTTGTCGTAGTGCCGTCTTCAAGGTCAACTTTGTTTTCATTTTATTCCTTCACAAATCTGTTTGGCGTGGGGGGGGGGGGGCAGGGTTCTCACAAAGTGGGTCAGATCTAGCGCTTGTTTACGATGAGAAACCTTGACTTCTAGTGTCTATGAGATCCATACTGTAGTCTGAAGACTTACTCAAAGTATATTTGAACAATTGTATCATGAAATAAAAGATGTATTTATTAGCGTAAGACAAGGGTACTGTTAAATACGTCTGGCTAGCAATCATTGCAGAGTTGATATTTATGTTCTTTCTCAGTGTTTCTATACAGTTTTTTTTATTAACTTTTGTTTGAGTCCAAAACAAAGCAGTGTTAATAATTAGGTTCCATAACAATTCTAATGCTACACGAGACGGGATTGCAACTGGAAAATATTGTCTCTGGAGTCGTCAAAAGCCACAAAAATTATTCCTGGCATTAGAGATTCAAACACTTTAGTCTAAAATATTAAAGTCCAAAATACTTTTGTCTAAAACACTTTAGTCATAAACACTTTAGTCTAAAATATTGAAGTCTAAAATACTTTAGTCCAAAATACTTTTGTCTAAAACACTTTAGCTTTAGTCTAAAACACTTTAGTCTAAAACACTTTAGTCCAAAACACTTTAGTCTAAAATCCGAAGTTGAAAACACGTTAGTACGTGGCCTTCTTACTAATATCTCTGTTCTTATTTTCTGGGAGCGTGGATGAGGCTTATCTTTTGCACCAGAATGTCCAGTTGTGTGGACACTAATGCAGACTTCTGGGCATCGAGAGCGGATGATGCACTTCCTGCGCAATCATGTATGAAGTGGCTGTCTATCGCTATTTTGACTATCTTTCTTTTGTATCTTTAGTGGACTTCCATTTAATATATAAGTATAGAAATAATACAGCAGGAGGGCAGGTCTCTTCAGCCAATCATCAATTGAATGGATCAAGAGCGATAGTTTTATTTCCATGAACATTCCCCCCCCCCTCCAGAGCGCCTCATTCGTTTCACCTGCTGACGTCATAAGGCGCAATGAATTCTCCAAACTTTGTGTTCTCTTTGAATTGACTTATTTTGTCATTTGTAAAATATATCTCTTTTGTTTGATGAATTTCGCGAGCACTGTGTGTTAAGTGGACTGTACCGATGATGTTAATTGTGTATAATAAATATCAGGGAATTCTCTATCCCGATAAAATATTACTTCTGTGAGATGCAGCCATAATATGATGACTATTAATGTGTTTATTAGTGAAAATTTCCTGAAAAACAAATGTTTTGAACAAATGTGCATAATTTCTAAACTAATTTTTTTAGCTACTGTAATTCCTGTAATTTATTGATATCTTGGGGATTTTCACATAAAGTTAAATTCACAGTAATCTGTAGATCCGTGCTTTGTATTGAGAAGCAACCTTTTTGACTCTAGTCAGGAGCGGTTACGTAGACCGGGTTCAAAAATTATGATGGTGCTTCTCTCCCCTTCCCCAACAAAAAAATAGCAAGAACATTGAGTGTAAATATAGTAAAAAAAAATCGAGCCATTCTGTATGCATCAGTACATTTACAAAAAGACACACACAACCTTTGATTGAAGAAGGGCAAATTTGTTTCAAAAGCCTAACACCTAGACTGTCGACAAACCTTGGATGTTGCCCCAACGGTCCAATAGACTAAAGGGTGGGTGAAGGTGAAAACTAATCTCATTTAACCCTGCCACCTCTTTTGCCTCACCTATAAACCTCGGTAAAACAGAAGTCATGTTCCAGAAGTCATGTTCCAGAAGTCATGTTCCAGAAGTCATGTTCCAGAAGTCATGTTCCAGAAGTCATGTTCCAGAAGTCATGTTCCAGAAGTCATGTTCCAGAAGTCACCCAATAAAACCCAGTCAGCCCAAAAGATCACTGTAAATGGACACTCCCTTCACGTGGTAAAGCACTTCAAATCTCTAGGAAATAAAGGATCCAAAGACTCATCGCTTTCAAGGGAAGTATATAACCTTCTAGCCAGGGCCAGTAGTGCTTTTGGTAGCCTCCAGGTGAGACTTTGGCGGAATTAATCGCTCCACCTACCTATAAACTTCAGTGTCTACAAAGCAGTACTTCTCTCGACCCTTCTATATGGATCTGAGACATGGGTACTATACAGAAAGTAACTAAGACTTCTTGAACGCTTTCACCAAAGATGCTTGCACCTTATCGTGGACATACGGTGGCAAGACCGCACTACGAACAGCGATGTCCCAGCGAACGCCGGTATGGACAGTATAGAGGGACCTCTTATGGTCCAACAGCTACGCTGCACGTATCCCGTATGCGGGGCTGAAAGTATGCCAAAAGCAGTCTTTTTGCTGAGCTAATAGGTGGTCGAGCAACACAGGTGTCAGAAAGGAACACTTTAAAGACCAGCTTAGTTACCAACTTGCTTTAACTGACATAGAAGAGATCACCTGGCTGTAGGCGGCTCCGGAACAAGACAAGTGGAGATCTAACTAAGGCCGCGGGATACACATTTGAGGATAAAAGAAAATCCGCCGCCGAGGACAGACGCAGACGGTGAAAAGAAAATCTAAATCGACCACCGGTGGAAAAGGGTTATGCCTGTGCTGTATGTTGAATAGTATGTAGGTCGAAGCTGAGGCTGGATGGCTACGGGAAATACTGCATTCCAGATTAAGCTTTAAACTCGAAAACAAGCCTTATTATTATGCATATGATTTTATACATTTATACGTGCACATATATCGCAAACACATTTAAATAAGAGAGCCTATATTAACATTATCTTAACCTTTGACCTGTGATGCCAAACTAAAAAAAAATGCGTGTTGTCTTCTTTGATACAGTCACAAGAACTCGGAGAAAGGGTTGAAGGTCCTTGAGAACTCGGAGAAAGGGTTGAAGGTCCTTGAGAACTCGGCGAAAGGGTTGAAGGTCCTTGAGAACTCGGAGAAAGGGTTGAAGGTCCTTGAGAACTCGGAGAAAGGGTTGAAGGTCCTTGAGAACTCGGAGAAAGGGTTGAAGGTCCTTGAGAACTCGGAGAAAGGATTGAAGGTCTTTGAGAACTAGGAACAAAAGTACTCTGAAAAACAAAACAATGGGCTAGCAAAAAAACAAGATTTGCTTTGACTGTATACAAGAAGAGCAAATGAATTTTTTTTTTGGTTAGGGATATATGTTTACGCTGGAGAGGTGGGGCATGGCAGATGTCAACAGATCATGGATGGTGCCCCAAATGGTTCAACAAACAGACCAAGGGATAAGCTAAAGAGAAGAGAGGGGGCAGGTAGAGTGGAAATGTTCAATCTGGTTTAAAAACCAGTTAAGCATATATTTTTAAAATAGCTATAAAATGTTATAATTGAGACAAACAAATAGTAAGACGTGGGAGAGTGGGCCAATGTCTTTTTTCGATTCTCCAGAGGTCTGCACCACCTTTTTCAAAGTAAAGTGCCATAACATTCAATACTTGTACCTGTTCTGGAAATAAACGACAATCTTTCAATGAAACCCCTGGTCTACAATTAGTAATAGTCCCCGGGCTCAATAATCTATTTCGCGCTACGGTTGCTAAGATACTAAACAGGAGCGTTGAAAGACTTGACATATTTTGTCTATGAAACGCAAACACACGGGGTTCAGATGGACTCCACTCAATGAGTAGATCAGTGGATAGAAGCATGCTTAAGACACACTTAAAACACAATTTCATACAGGTAAAATAAGCTATATATATTTCATCCCAGCTTTTTGCAACACATTTCATTGTATTGGATGAGATGACAAGAAAACTCAACGACTCTTACTTCCGGTTTCTCTGTATCTGATCAGACTATCAACTACAGCTGATCTATTCACACTCATTCGGCTACAGCTGACTGCGGTTAATCTATTCAGTCTCCAGTTATAAATCACTGGGTCAGTGGCTCAAGTCCCCATAAAACTGGGGGCTAATGTCTGGTGTGAGGATAAGAATCATTTGCATACATAATTGATTTTTGAGACGATCGATAGCCAGCGTTGAGGACCAGGACGATACAACTGCCGAAAGGGAGAGTTCCAAACTGAGGCACTGGTTACCTCGCTGCTTCCGTTTGTTGTAAGATTTAGCATTGGCGTTGGCTGCGTCGCTAGGGTTGGTGACACCCGGTGCGAAAGCTGATGGTGTCGACAACCCCCACAAGTGTAGAAATGAAATTAAAATAGATTGTTTTGTTATACTGGGATCTAGACAGCACTTATAAAAGAGCAGCTTTAATTGTCAAATTAAAGAAATATAAAGAAATATAAATTAATTAAAACATTTTTTATTGTTAAATTGGTGTTAGCTAGATATCCACACACGCCTAAGTGTCCATAATAAAAACTATAGAAATATAAAAGTTCCTCTTTCAGATGATGTAAAGGTCATCTGATTCTGTGGCCTACGGTTAACAAGGGTGTCATGTGGCCAGCACAACGACCAACCTCCTTTACTTTTACCCAACTAAGTACCCATTAGAGCTGGGTGGACTTAGAGGCGCCGAAGATCCCGAAATTAAAAATCCCAGTCTCCACCATGATTCGAACCCCGCTTTACCGCTCAGCCACCGCGTCTCCATAGAAATATAGAGTTCGTTTTTTTTTTTCTTTTTTTTTTCGATTTAAACGGATTTATACACACAGTCTACTTATAAATGTTACAGTGTATCTTGTAAGAAACAATCGTCTAGTATGTATGTTAGTATGTATGGTAGTATGTATGTTAGTATGTATGGTAGTATGTATGTTAGTATGTATGGTAGTATGTATGTTAGTATGTATGTTAGTATGTATGGTAGTATGTATGTTAGTATGTATGGTAGTATGTATGGTAGTATGTATGGTAGTATGTATGGTAGTATGTATGGTAGTATGTATGTTAGTATGTATGGTAGTATGTATGGTAGTATGTATGGTAGTATGTATGGTAGTATGTATGGTAGTATGTATGGTAGTATGTATGGTAGTATGTATGGTAGTATGTATGTTAGTATGTATGGTAGTATGTATGGTAGTATGTATGGTAGTATGTATGGTAGTATGTATGGTAGTATGTATGGTAGTATGTATGGTAGTATGTATGGTAGTATGTATGGTAGTATGTATGGTAGTATGTATGGTAGGAGCTGACAAGATCGTAACATTGTTTCTTCTTAGTATTTGTCGATCTAAAAAAAACAAAACAAAGAGAAATTCATGAAAATAGCCACATAGTTATTTTTACAATACAACGGACCTCATTCACCAATCGTAAACAAACATTTAGTCACGCTATAATATTGATAAAACAACGGAAAAAAAACAACTATCTCGTGATAGCCATTATGTATTAAAAATTAGATCCTAATTTGTATAGAAGAGATAGAGAATCACGTGGCTAAATGTTGTTTGTTTACGATTGGTGAATGAGATCCATTGTGTTTTAAAGGCTAGATTTGATCTGTGAATTTTTTTTTTTGGATACCTCAGCTTTTTGGCTTTTGACTTCAGTTGTCGAGCAGTTTACATCCTAGGAATCCTTGGGCTTTTGCCTCTTTTCTTTGCCTCTTTTTTTGGGCATTGCCTCTTTTTTGGGCTATTGGCCTCTTTATTGGGCTTTTTTTTTTTAACAAAAAGATACATATTTTAATGGTAAGCGTACAAATTAAATAGTTACATTTTAAGGTACAAAAACTGCAGAGATATCAATAAAATGATTACATTGAGATTGTCATAACATTTTGACGTTTTAAATTGCTTTGTACATGGCGTTTTTTTTTTATTTATTTCTAATACCATATAATGTATATTTTTTAAATATAAGGTACTTATAATATATATATAGTGAGAATGTCAACACTAGGTTATTAAATATAAACAATCAAATAGTGAAAGTAGAAAATTAAATGATATTTAAACATTTCAAACATCTTAGTCACATTTTTTTTTTGTCTTTGTCTCCATCGCTTATGGTTGTTTCCTTTGTGCTTTGGTTACATTACCCCAGTTCTTTATATTAACTTCTATCAAACGTGCATACACATCTATATGTGTACACACTTATTGTCTCCCTTCATATGACAATTTTTGATTTCCTCCCTTGAGATTCGGAAAACTACTTCCTCATCATCAAGGTGGAAATCCTGTCTGCTAGAATCAGTAGTCTCGGGAGTTTCTGTTCTGCGACTAATTCTCTGTGGCTTTTTTGATCACAGGGGTCAATTAGAGTCGTACAGAAGGTTATTTTATAAGTATCTAGCTCTCTCTCTATATATAAATAAACTTTTTTTTTCCTTGAATATTCCCCCCCCCTTTTTTTTCCCCTCTCCCCCTCTTTAATATATTATTTCTCTGGAGACTGCACAAGCGAGCGCAATATTGACAATGGTGGTGGAGAATTATTTTGTAACATTAGTAAAACAGTAACTTATGTCAAAAAAAAAAAGGATGAAACTAAATACTAACTTAGTAACAACTTGATGCAAAAGCTTATTGAGATATGAGGTTATGTTGATGCTCACTATACGGACAATAGAGAACAATGATGTCCATATAGCTAGTAACAGTCTGCAAGGTGGTAAGACATAATATATTTGTATGTAGACTGCACAGGTATGCACAATACGGATAGTGGTGGTATTTTTGCAATATTCGTAAAGAAGCCACTATGGACATAATTGTTAAAAAGTACACATTTATACAAAGAATTGTTTGTTTAGATATCATGTGGTCATGCCTGATTCTCAATACAGGAACAACCGAAGAAAAACAGTGTTTACATAAAACGTAATGGTCTGCCCTTGTTCTTGATTTCTTGGAGTTACTCTTCTTTCCCTTTTCTTGGGTTTTCACGTGTTCGCTCCTGGTTCCTTATTGTGTTTCCGTTCCTTGACTTGCCGGCATAATGTTCCATTTCGATATGATTCTCTGTTTTAATCAAATGAGATCTCTCGTTTTCTCCTGCCTAACTCGCTCGTCTTTGTAGACCTAAACTTTGGTTTAAGTCTTTACAGTCACAAGGTCAAAGCGTGGCCTTAGTGATTGTGTACTGTCTTGAATTGTCTTAACTCTGGTCAAGGGCGATCACTACTTTTTTTATTTGGTGTACTAGCTTTTTTAATTATACGGTTACAGGGTCTTTAAATATATAAAAAGGATCATTTGGGATATATATCTATTCCCACGCATACACACACGCATACACATATTCATATATATATATATATATATATATATATATATATATATATATATATATATATATTTCACTTTCTTTAAGTTTATAGACAACCTTGATATATTTATTTAGCGCTATATTGTTTCACTTTGCGTTCCATGATTTTCTTTAAAATGTGATCTCTTAATATTCTAACACATATTTTATTATGGTAGACAGTTTGTAAGTAGGTATTCCAAATAAGATTTCTATATTCTGATAAAATAATTACATTGATATCTCTTATTTATGGCTTTAGGTACTTTATTTTAAAAAAATAGCAGAATTTACATTTGCACAGGTCTGACTGTTTGCGCCAATAATATCTTCTAAATATATAATATATATATATATATATATATATATATATATATATATATATATATATATATATATATATTAGTCACTACGATACTTTATGGAGATTATGCGAATGGTAAATTAATAAGGTACTCATGTGTACTGATTCTGTGTCGTACCCAGTCTAAAATAAATCCATTATTCCGAAGAGAAATATAATTTTTTTTCTGAACTATTTAAGTTTAAGACTGCTTGAATAATTTAAACAATAGTGTTAACGCTGTACAAAATAAGGCGAAGATAAACAAGAATCTTCTTGATAATCGAATAGTGAGGCCCAACTTTATTCGACCCTCGAGCTAATATAATTTCTAACACTCGTGTCGCGGGCCACATCGCAAAAAAAAAAAAAAAATTAAAATATATCTGACAACGTTTTTATTACAAGCCTGCAGAAGTAGATCTAGTATTTACATTAATTAATAGGGATGTTAGAGATTTTGTCTTCATGGCTCTAGGGAACAAGAAGCACCTACATTATAGGTCCTTTACTTTTTAAACTCTTTTTGTCCTGGATTATCTCTAAGTTTAGTGACTCTACTGATGGCGTTTTATTCGAGTCATATGTAAATGTTTCTGTAATACTCAATTTTAAAACAAGTCTACTCACGAATAATAAAGATTATTATATTTATTATGTTAGAAACGAACGAGTAGTCATTCTCTGGCGCTGCCAGGGTCGAGTTTTGCTAAAGGGAAACAAAATTCATCGTAGTCCCTTTAACAGTTTCTACTGAGGAATTATCTGGTGATGTGGCAGGTGTGCAGCAGTACCGCCATCTGAGAGGCCACGAGAATGTTCCTAAGAATGTTAAGGGCCTTAAAGGGATCTGTCAGGTCAGTTGTTATTATCCCCTCGGTTGATATAACAATGGGGGTATATTGTTGTTTTAGATAACATATAAACACTTAATCTCCAAGCCTAGGTTCCCATTTTTTCTTTTTTTTTCCAACTCAGTTTTTCTTAAATTATGAGATACGATAATGTCAATAATGTTAGCGGCTTATTACCATTATTATTATTATAACTCTCACGGTTTTATTATTCATCTGTTCCAGTTTCTTAATTGTCCTCTTGAGTTTCAGGTCCCACTGGACGTACATTCGAACTGATGACTAACCAAGCTCAAATAACGTTTGAGTTCTATCTTGTTTTTTGTTTTTTTTGCACATTTCTTAACTCTTTCTCTCCTAACTAACGATACCAACGTTGATTCTACCAGAATGTGGTAAATAATTACGGAGGAAAGAGTTAAATAAACCCAGATGTACGCTCCTTGTTCATGGCCATATTCCTGTATTTTGCAAATCCTAGACGTTAACTGCACACCTAGAATGGAGAGTCCTAGCAATGGAATGGGGACTCTGAAGAAGTATACTAGGTATCATATACAAAACAAGATCACAAATGAGTTGATTAAAATTTTAAAAAATTAAAAAGAAACAGCGAAAAACTAAAATTTAGCAATGTATTAAAAACCTGCCTGTGTCTATAATCTATATCGAAATTTAGCAATGCATAAAGAACCTGCCCGTGACTATAGTCTATATCTAAATCGACAAATAACTGAAATTCAAATATCGCTAGAGTAAACATAGCCATAGTGATCTACTTTGTTTGAGATCTGATGCAAGTTTAAAATTATTTTTTTTAAGTACTGTGCGAGGCACCCACCAATCGGATGACTTAGGCGGCAGGCTAGTTTGCCTATACCTAAGGCCGGCCCTGCTGTTGATCACTGTAGTCAAAAAAACAACAACAACAACAACAAAACAACTTTATATCTATATTACAAGGTGATCAGAGCTCGCAAATACCTTACACAGGGAACAGTACCAGGAAAAAGAAGAACAGTACCAGGAAAAAGAAGAACAGTACCAGGAAAAAGAAGAACAGTACCAGGAAAAAGAAGAACAGTACCAGGAAAAAGAAGAAGAGGCAGACAGAGAAAGCAACATTAAAGGATATACGGGCTTGCTACTGAAAGAGATTGGATGAATAGCGTGTACGAGGTAACTTGTATCAGACAGACCAACTGAGTGAGCTGATATAGGATATTGTGTCTGCATTATTTAACTTTGTCTCGACAATCATTGATTTGGTAAAAGATAAAACTAAATTTGGTACTAAAATAAAAAGCTGTGTAACAACCAAAGCTAAAGTTGTTAAAGGTTGTTCCCCCTTAGACTGAGCACGTCTGGAGAGGTGTTTGCTGTTTGTGTGAGTCGTTCAGCTGTTTAACAGGTATTGTCCGTCCGTCCGTCTGTCTGTCTCCTCTTCCTATTGATTTCCACTTCCCATTCATCATCACGTTCTGCGTCCCTTGCTCACTGGCTAAATGGGGCCCAGGGATTTGCAATAGAAGAGGGAAAGGGGAGAGGTGGGGGGTGAATGAGGGTCAGCTCGTGTTTTTCTTTCAAAGTACTTAGTAGAAACATTTCGAATCAAAGCAATCAGACAAAACATATGATTTTTTTTGTTTTATAACAGACTAAGTTAGTGTTAGATCGTTTGTGTGGGAATGTAAGTTGAACATATGGTGGGTTAGAACAGTCTTAAATGAAGAAGAGTGTAAAGTAGAGAGAGAGAGAGAGAGAGAGAGAGAGAGAGAGAGAGAGAGAGGAAACAGTAGAGAGGCACGGAGAATGATACAAAGTGACAGAGAGATACAAAGAAACAATGAGACAGACACACAGACAGACACAATAACACACAATAACAGACACACAGCCAGACACACAGAAATTCAGAGAAATGTGTAAGAGGAACAGAGGAAGACACGCAGACAGCGTAGAGAAAAAGAGACACATCAGAAAGACACACATGAGAGACACATTTTATCTTATATAATACAGACGTACTTCAAAAAAGAAGATGATTACGTCCTACGCGTCATGCATCTAGTCATGCATATTAACCAATGACTTAAATTCCGCCAAGTCACTGGTTTTCCTGGCTAGCTCAGGCAACCAATTCCATGCTCTAATAGCACTAGGGAAGAAGGAGCATTTGTACAAATTTGTCCTAGCATATGGAACGAGGAATGTGTCTTTATCTTTGTGTCTTTCATAATGAGATCGACAAAGAGAGACACACACAGAGACATTTATGTCTTGTCCTAAGATAACACGCGCTAAACCTTGTGGTAACTCGATAGCAATCTTTTCATTCAAATATTAAATACTTAAAATCAAGAAACATAAAGAAAGATGTTTTTAATTCCTCCTGATAACCTTTTGCAAGAGAGAATACTCGACTTCCGCACTAATTCTCAAATCAAATTGAAACTTGAGCTTTACCCTTAATATGTATTGAAGGATAGATACAAAATAAAAATAGAACAGCTTCTACCCTACTAAAATTCGCACCCCCCCCAAACCGGAAAAAAATCCTGGGTACATCTATGTGTAAATCTATTTAGAGTATGTACAAGTCTAGTCTGTTTATAGACCTGATAGATCCAGACTGAGAAGAAGGTACGCAACATGGTCCTGAACGTCTATTCACATATGCAACACTTTTAAAGAATTCATTCGGAAATAACAACTGACGTATGTATGTGTTCATAATAGAGATTATCTAGAACTCACTTGTTTAATTATTGTGTGGCCAATAAGCTGATAAAATAATTTTACCAAAGATATACCTAATTTGTCATTTTTCTAGGAAAATCGTTAGAGCCGTTTTCGAGATCTGTGTCCACCCAGGATTTTGTTCTTGATATTTGATTCCTTTTATTTTCTTGAAGAATTAGCCAGCTGAATACAGGAAATGTAAAAATATCACAAGAACTGTAACTCATTACATACAATTTCTTTTTTTTTTAATTAGTTTTTTTTTTAGATTTTGTACAAGCAGACAAACCACTCTTTTATATTTCAATTTTAAATCATTCGTCCTTGTCACTCAGTCCAATTATTGAAATTAAATTTTATTATCAAATACAATTTTGCTCACACCAAATCTTCCCCTAAAACAACCAGAACCAACTTGCTCCCCACTAACCTAAAGATAAAATAAATACATCCTTTAGCCTTACAAACATCTACATTTCCATTCCCAAAGAAACACATAAAACACATGTTAAGCTCAATATGTATAACAAATAATAATAATTAAGGTCCCAAATATGATGACAGATCTCAATGGAGAAGTTAATATCAATTGTAACGTCTATAGTCCTATAGATGCTCATTGTCTTTCAGTGCTTCGTCTAAATTCTTGTCACCAATATGTTGAAGGTTCGAATCTCCATAGGCCGTAGACGGACTGTGAAAGGGGGTTCCATGTTCCGTCTGTATTCTGGTGACCCTGTGCCGTGGAAATAAAAGGAAACGATTCTGATACAAATAAATACGTGACACACAAAAATGGACCTCATTCACCAATCGCAAACAAACAACATTTAGCCACGCGATTCTCTATCTCTTCTATACAAATTACGATCTAATTTTAATACACACAGGCTATCAAAATAAAAATAGTATAATAAATATTTGAGAAAAATAACACCTTTTAGATTAAGACAATTACATAAATAAATTAAAAGGTGAAATTGTTCAACTAATAGAATAAAGATAATTATATCTTACGTATATTGTCGGGAGTTACGGATGAGTAGGTGTTCCACTGTAATCGTTTGAGATCCTCTGGAATAAAGTTGCCCCCAAGAGTTGTTTCCACAGCGGACACAATTTCAAATGGTTGGAAGAGAGACTGTGAGACGAGATAGGAAAATGTCTCAGGAATTATTATAGTAAAATGCCTCATGAATCATTATAGTAAAATGCCTCATGAATCATTATAGGAAAATGTCTCATGAATCATTATAGGAAAATGTCTCAGGAATCATTATAGGAAAATGTCTCAGGAATCATTATAGGAAAATGTCTCAGGAATCATTATAGGAAAATGTCCCAGGAATCATTATAGTAAAATTCCTCATGAATCATTATAGTAAAATGCCTCATGAATCATTATAGGAAAATGTCTCATGAATCATTATAGGAAAATGTCTCAGGAATCATTATAGGAAAATGTCTCAGGAATCATTATAGGAAAATGTCTTATGAATCATTATAGGAAAATGTCTCATGAATTATTATAGGAAAATGCCTCATGAATCATTATAGGAAAATGTCTCATGAATCATTATAGGAAAATGTCTCAGGAATCATTATAGGAAAATGTCTCAGGAATCATTATAGGAAAATGTCTCAGGAATCATTATAGGAAAATGTCCCAGGAATCATTATAGTAAAATTCCTCATGAATCATTATAGTAAAATGCCTCATGAATCATTATAGGAAAATGTCTCATGAATCATTATAGGAAAATGTCTCAGGAATCATTATAGGAAAATGTCTCAGGAATCATTATAGGAAAATGTCTTATGAATCATTATAGGAAAATGTCTCATGAATTATTATAGGAAAATGTCTCAGGAATCATTATAGGAAAATGTCTAAGGAATCATTATAGGAAAATGTCAGGAATCATTATAGGAAAATGTCTCAGGAATCATTATAGGAAAATGTCTTATGAATCATTATAGGAAAAGGTCTCATGAATTATTATAGGAAAATGTCTCAGGAATCATTATAGTAAAATGTCTAAGGAATCATTATAGGAAAATGTCAGGAATCATTATAGGAAAATGTCACAGGAATCATTATAGGAAAATGTCTCAGGAATCATTATAGGAAAATGTCTCAGGAATCATTATAGGAAAATGTCTCAGGAATCATTACACTAAAACTATTTTCTATGATCCTGTATATTGGCCTTCCTCTATCGTGGATGTGTGTGTAAATGAGCTATATTTATTTTCTTTTAGTAGTTGGAAAAGCAAAGACAATTAAACCAGTATGAAGATAGAACCCACGACGTTCCTGTGTTTAGCGCGACCCACAACCCACTATCAATTTCGCTAACCTTTCCTGCTATTGAGATTGAACTTTTAGCTAGAAATAAATGATTTATTTAATTTTTAAATTATTTTAATATTTTTATTTGTCTTACGACCAACGTAAAACTTCCTTATTATAATTTTAGGACCCATGAAAAAAAGTGTCAGCTGATAGAAGGAATTTAAAAAAGGAATTTAAAAAGGAGCACACTTTTGTTTTGTTTAGTTACATTAAAGATGAGCTAGATGTGGACGTCTGAGTATCGACGTCCTATTTCGTCTTGATGCTTCCATGGGTGGGGGAAAGGTAAAGGGTATTCAGGTATAGTCTGCCGTACAACGTACCTGAAGAGAAACTTCTGCAGGTAATGATAACTTCTTGTGTTCCTTCTCCTCGAAGATATGTTCCAGACGCAGAAGGTACATGCTGTTGTTGGACGAGATTCTGTCCAATGTCAAAACGTGGATATTGTCTGGGAGTGTTTCAGACAAGAACGTTCTCTATGGAGATAGTAAGGAAATTGAATCAACCGATTGGAAAACATTGCAATGTACACACAGCACACAGCATATGATGCACAATGATAACATAATACACTATGACACAGTACTATGTAACACAATACATTGTAACGTAATACACAATAAATCATACAATATGACACGATACTATGCAACATATTACGATAAACATAATACACATAAAAGTAATAGAATATGGCACGATAATATGTAACACATTACATTGTAAAATAATGCACATTAAAATCATACAATATGACACTATACGATGTAACACATATAATGGCACTAACTAAAGCAATGACCAAATACTACACATCCAACGCAGCACGAACGACATTCATTTCGTATGTAGCTGACGTCATATGTTTCATGACGTTATCTCTCTCTAGCTATTGGCTACGTTTTGATTGAGCGAATATATTCTATAAGTTATTTGTGAGGTTCATTTGGTAAAGAGGAGTACTGAACCATCAGATCACAAGCTAATCTCCTGAATAACTTTCATCTATTGTCATTCAATTATTAACTACACACCCATCAAATTAGACTGTTAGAGATATGGTGAGACATCTAACATTTATGATTGTTTTGAATGTGGCAAAAAAAAAAAATCAATATTTTGCTAGTTTTTTTATTATTCAAGGGAGATAATTACGTAATACCTTTATCAAGAAACTTTTAAAGTTGTCTCCCTTGTTAAATACAAAAATTGCTAAGTCAATCAGCTAAGTGAATTGAGGACTTACTTGTAAATTACTTGTAGGCTGGGTGTCCTTAGTGATTGGAGTGAACATGACAGTTGGTGCCAGATGGACTTGCAATGCCAGCTGTTTGTTCAGTGAAGCAGAGCTTTCAATTGTGTCTAATACCAGAAAATGTTTGCCTGGAGCCATAAGAAACGTCTAGCTTTAATTGTGAACATTAATAAACTTTAGTAAAGCAACACCAGTTGAGATGTGAATATTTGCATGAAGTGAACGGCTGGGAAATGGCACTAGCTAAAAGCACATAAAAACATATACAATTTAAATATTTAGATAGTGTTAGCTGTTGTACCTTAACTGCAGTGACGTTACAACAAATGGCGACCTGTTCAACGAGTAAACTGCTCCATAAAACTTTCAAAGGGATAAGACAGAGCGATTCAGATGACTAACGAACTTGTAGAACTCACAATGACTTCTGACAGCGGGCAAACTGTCCTTCTTAATACTGATGAGGTAACTTTATAGGATTCTGTGGCTCTTCCGACTGCTTTCATGATATAATCTGTGCAACAGGTTTACAGACAGTCTCTTACTTGTTATAAAAGAACGGTTCTTCTGGCTTCAGGTCGAGCTAGTGACACGAAGATCAGGCGTTGATATCATTTGATATCATAAGCCTTGTGTAGACCAGATGTTGAGATGATCACTAATCTGACGAAGGTCTCCCTGAGAAAACTGGCGGCTGGTTGTTGGACTGACGATTAGTAGAACTTATAAAAGAAGTCACTCTGTGATGATGCTGTTTTCAGCCGTAACTACGATGATGTTCCTTCTATCTTCTATCTGAGCGAGTGTTCGGCATGCGGGGTCGCCACTGTTGATGTGCATAACTGTCTTGTAGTTAGTGACGCCTGTCTGACTTGGACAGATTACTCTGGAGATGTCTGACTTGGACAGATTACTCTGGAGATGTCTGACTTGGACAGATTACTCTGGAGATGTCTGACTTGGACAGATTACTCTGGAGATGTCTGACTTGGACAGATTACTCTGGAGATGTCTGACTTGGACAGATTATTCTGGAGATGTCTGACTTGGACAGATTACTCTGGAGATGTCTGACTTGGACAGATTATTCTGGAGATGTCTGACTTGGACAGATTACTCTGGAGATGTCTGACTTGGACAGATTACTCTGGAGATGTCTGACTTGGACAGATTACTCTGGAGATGTCTGACTTGGACAGATTACTCTGGAGATGTCTGACTTGGACAGATTACTCTGAGTTTCTTGTGCGGGTGTATTCAATGCGACTAACAAGACGTATACGCACACACAAAAGTTAATAATTGAAGAGAGAAATCCAAAAACTGTTAAACAGTTCAGATGATAGTTTTAATACAGCAAAAAGCTAGAGTCGAGTCTCTGTCGATAAAATAAGTGTAATCCCTAAGAAATCCAATCACCAACTGACTTTATGTCTCTAGGTAGCCTTTAACCCAACTAAGTCATAACGTCACTAGTCGCGTTCAAAGTCCGTCAATTATGGTCAATTCAGCAAACTAATAACAAACTAATAAAAATTACTAAGTGTCAAACAATCAACAAACATTTGTTATTTCACCATATATCTGTTGTTTCACCATATATCTGTTGTTTCACCTGATATTTGTTGTTTCACCTGATATTTGTTGTTTCAGTTGACATTTATTTACCTGACATTTGTTATTTTTTGTTTCATCTCACATTAGTTGTTTCACCTCACATTTTTTGGTTTCACCTGGAATTTGTTTATGTACCTTACATTTGTTTTTTTAATGACTATTGTTGTAATGATGTTAGTTTCAGTTTCAAAAAGTAAAGAAGACCCTGAGCAGTCTGGACATACAAGTAATGAAGACCCTGAGCAGTCTGGACATCCATTGAGACAGACAACTACTAATATAATTGAAAGGTTGATTAGCTTCAAGCTGCTACTGACCTGTATAAATGATTCCTTTACCATCAGCTCCACTATCCACTAAAACCTCAGCAAGTCCAAGATCATCATCTTTGTAAACTCTTCTATGAAGCTGATAATAAAACTTTCTTAGAAGCAAGTACATTGTCTTTTTTTAAATACTATGAAATAGAATGAAATCTTATAAATATCTAATATAATTGTAGGATCTAATGTATATCTTGTCAATTTAGTCGATCTAATCTTGTTAATGTATCTATCAAATCCAACCCTCTAATCTAATGATTCATCCATTATTATGTACGAAGTCTATAGTCACAATCTTTGCCTGCATTAGATGTGACAAAATATGCAGGTCAAAAATGGGTTTGTGTGGTCATCAGAATGCATGTACTCTTAAATTTTTAGAAGCAAAGACAATGAGTGTGAACCTTTTACACAATTTTTTACAAATACTGACCATTAGTTCAACAGCTCCCGACTTGAGACTTGACCCTCCTTGGGGCCTGTCAGTGAACAGGGATAACTGAACATTCCTCTGAATATCCTGGTACGCAAGAACAAATAAAATATGCAAGTTGAATTAAGAGAATGAGAGAGAGGAAGAGAGAGAGAGAGAGAGAGAGAGCGAGAGAGCAAGAGAAAAAGATAAGGAAATGAAAGACAGAGAGAGAGAAAGAAAGAAAGAGTAAGATATAAGTAAAAGAGAGAGGGATATATTGACAGGGAGAGAGAAAAAAGAAAGAGAATAAAAGAGAGAGAGAGAGAGAGAATAAATATATTTGTTGTATACTATACAAAATAAAATGTTTATTCTGGATCACTTCTTAACAAGAACATTCCAATAGTGTTTGGAACAAAACAAAGTGTAACCCTTTAAATGTGTTCCTTACTTTGATGTAGATTCTACTAGTCACTGGATAATAGTTCCCAGAAACACGATCTGTGGGAGGTAGATCCCAGGTGTCTCGTTCATCTTTACTGAAAGAAGGAAAGACTAGTCAAGGTGTTTGAAAACTACACGCTATTCAACTCTATAACAAAAGCAATCAATGAAAACATTGCTTTATGAAACTAAATCTAAAAAGTTTTTTTTAAATAAATATGTTCTATACAAGGTTAACAACTTGTATTCGTGTCATTATATGTTTTATAATTAATTATAATTACAGCTTTTCTATAGCGCTACTTTGATGCATATCTACATTATAAAGTAGAATGTGAGGTGTATGTATGTATGTATTTTACTTATAGACATGAAAACCGCTTGACCAATCTTGATAAAACTAGGCAGGAATGTTCCTTGGGTACTAACTTAGACCGTAGTGTATGTAGTGTAGCCCTAAAACAAACTTAAGACCCTAAAAAAAAAAAAAGTAGTCCGACTCTATTAAAGCTATAGTATTTATGGATCTAGGCCATGGTTAACAATGTTGACATGAGAAAAGATCGAAAGGATTTAGACCTAGATCTAATTTTAAGAAATACACTTTGCGCAGATAGTTTTTTACTTTGACACATGAAAATACAAAAGAAGATCCATTGATTTCATTATATAATAAAATTAACCTTCAATTTTGTGTTTCAAAAGCATTTTTTACATAAATTAGTTCCTGATATTTGTGACTACAGATTTCCTGACGAACATTCTTTCATTAGACAATACCAATTGGTTACACATTAACACATCTCTCTACTGAGTCTATTCCTAGGTCTAGGTCTAATCTTAATCTTATATAATACAGACGTTACTTCAAAAAAGAAGATGATTACGTCCTACGCGTCATGCATTTAGTCATGCATATTAACCAATGACTTAAATTCAGCCAAGTCACTGGTTTTCCTGGCTAGCTCAGGCAACCCATTCCATGCTCTAATCGCACTAGGGAAGAAGGAGTGTTTGTACAAATTTATCCTAGCATATGGGACGAGGAATGTACCTTTATTTCTGTGTCTTTCAGAGTATTTTATTAAATTTTGTTTTTGTATTTGAAAATTATGGTTCAGTGTTTTATGTATGATTGCTACTTTACTTTTGAGCCTTCTGTCCTGAAGGCTTTCTAAATTTAGTGATTTTACTAAAGGTGTTACTCTAGTCAAATGTGAATATTCGTTTGTTATGAATCTCACTGCTCTTTTTTGTGTCTGTTCCAGTTTCTTAATGTTTTCTTGAGTTGAGGGGTCCCAAACGGAGGATGCATATTCTATTATTGACCTAACCAAGGTTAAATAACATTTTAGTTTTATGTTCTTATTTGATTTATAGAAATTTCTTTTAATAAATCCTAATGCTTTGTTTGATTTTTTTGTAGTTTTAATCAATATGTGGATTCCATGACAGTTTTTTATTTATTATAACACCTAGGTATTTTGCGTTTTTAGTCTGTGTTACTGGTTTGCCATGAATAAGAGAAGTGGAATTAATTTGTTTTAGTTTTTTTGTTACTCTTAACAACTGACATTTTTCTGAGTTGAAAGACATGCTCCAATTTGATTCCCATTTCTGTAATTCATCTAATTCTCTTTGTAAAATATCTGTGTCTTGTGTTGTTTTTATTGTTCTATATATTATGCAATCGTCTGCAAATAATCTGACTTTTGTTCCCGAAGTAATGCAATTTGGTAAATCATTTATGTAAATTAAAAATAGTAGTGGACCCAAGACTGTTCCTTGAGGTACACCTGAGTTTACTGTTATCGGTGTTGATTTAGAGCCATTTATTATTACAGTTTGTTCTCTCCCTATCAGAAAATCTTTAATCCACTGATGCAGTGGACCATTAATGCCGAAATATTTTATTTTTTTAAGCAAACTATGGTGGTGAACTTTGTCAAAAGCCTTAGAAAAATCTAGTAAGATAACATCTATTTGTTCACTATTATCTAAACCTTTTGAAAAATCATCAATTAGTCCTATTAGTTGTGTTTCACATGATCTATATTTCCTAAAGCCATGTTGGTATGGTGTGAGGACATTATGTTTGTCTAAGTGGTTTATGATGTTACTACATATTATGTGTTCTAGGATTTTACATGTGATGCTGGTAAGTGATACTGGTCTGTAGTTTCCTGGGTCAGATTTTTCTCCTTTTTTAAATAGGGGGGTGACATTAGCTTCTTTCCAGTCCTTTGGTACTCTGCCCTGGTTAAGTGAAGCCTAAAAGAGTATTTTGAACACTGGGGCTAGGTCATTGCTTAGTTCTTTGAGTAATCTAGCTGGAATACCATCAGGTCCAGAAGCTTTATTTGGTTTGGTGTTGGCTAATAGTTTTTGAATTCCATTTTCTTGTACTACTATATCTTCTATGTTCTCTACTTGGTTCAAATTCAGTAATATGTCTTTGTCTCCTGGGGCTGAGAATGCTGATGCAAAGTATTTGTTTAGGATGTTTGCTTTAGTTTCATTATCATTATGTATTATGTTATGTTCATCTTTTAATGGCGCTATGCCTGTTGTTTCCATTTTCTTAGACTTAATGTATGACCATAGGTCTAAAACTCTTATTGAACTCTAAGATGATAAAACTTCTTTTCGCAAAGATAGTTTTGTGCTTTAACACATAAACATACTAATTATTGTCCATTTATTTGATATTTTAATCAATTTAACATTCAAATTTGTTTTTCTAAAGCATTTTTAATACATTCGTTCGCTGTTCGCTAAAGTTGCGTAGCCGTGTTGAGATAGGCCTATATTCATTCATGAAAAAAAGGTCACGCATGCGCAACACAGAATGAACTCTATAAAAGCCAATTTTTAACTCTAGATTAGTGTAGATCTAGATCTATGTCTACCTCAAGATCTACTTTATACTTTAACACATGAACATACAAAATTAAGTCTATTCATCTCAAATTTTCATCAAATATATGTAGGCCTAAAAGCGAATGTTTTAATTTGAAAAACGGATTTAAGCTTATTAGCTATTTTGATTTCATAGCTTCATTCACACTATTTTTACATTGACACATTCGCTTTACTTATTACATTATTATTTCGTTTAATTGTTTACAAAACACTCTCAGTGACTATATCGACAGTAATGCGCAAATAAAGACCCGCGGGTCGCGGGTAACATATGTTTAGTAACATACTAAAAATTCTCTTCTAAGTCATTGGTTTTGCTGACTAATTCATGCACTCTGTTCCAAGTTCTAATACAGTTACTGTATATGGAGAACTTGTATGAATTTATTCTATGATATGGAATAAGAAATATAATTTATTAGCTTCTGATTTTCCATTGGTAATTTATTGTTTAATGTTTTATGTATTACTGGTAATTTACTAGCTAGATATTACCCGCAGACGGGTATTTACATAAGTCAAAGTAAAAAACTATCTTTGCAAAGTGTAGCTCTTAAAATTAGATCTAGTTCTAGATCCTTTCGATCTTGTCTCATGTAAACATCGAAATATGTCCTAGATCCATGAAATAGTTATACTTTCATAGAGTTGGCAACTTTTTTTTTGAGCGTCTTAAGCTTGTTTTAGGGCTACTTTACATACGCTACGGTTCCAGTTAGTACCCAAGGAACATTTATGCCAAGTTTTATCAAGATTTGTAAAACGGTTTATATTTCTATGAAGAACATACACCCATACATACAATCATACATACAAATACCTTACTTTCTACTTTATGGTATAGAATATACAAGATTTCTACTTTTCTAAATTAATCTTCGTTCCTAAGTGTCTCCTAATTTAGACACTCTACTAATGGGACCGTTACTTTGGACATACGTGTAGGCTACATTAGTTTACTATAGGCCTACATCTCATCTCCCTATAGTGCCTCTAGCTGAAATTCTGACGCATTATTCAATGTATTAAATTGTTGTTAATAGAAGCCAAATCAAGTTTTAGGAACTAACATCTATACAGAAATAGAAATAAATAGATCTCCTTGACATCTAGATAATTGTTTTTCTAATACTTATTTTTTAAAAATGTTATAAGGGAAACAACCAAATGAAAGATAGTTTCTTACACTCGTTGCAGCATTTCTCTCCCATTAGAATCTGTATAGAAAGTGTCTTCGTTGGCAATGTTGGTGGTAAACACGGATATCACTTCTTTACCTTGATAATCTCTTTGGAGAGACAAATAATGTATAACAGATATAACAGTAATAAAAAACTCTGTGGCTGAGTGGTTAAGCGCTTGGCTTTGAACCTGTAGGTCCTGGGTTTGAATCTCGGTGAAGATTGGGATTATGAATTTTGGGATTTTTATGGCACCCTTGAGTCCACGCAACTCTAATGGGTACCTCACTTTAGTTGGGAAAAGTAAAGGCGCTTGCCCCCCCCCCCCCCCAAAGAAACAAATGAACGTAACATCATCTGCCCTAAAGACTTTTTTTACTTTTACTAACAAACTCAATTTAATAACGAACCATAGACTCAAGAAAAGGCTACGTATGTTGATAAGGTAGCATTCCGTGCTGCTACTGTCTTGTTAAAGCTATCTGTTATACGAGGTGTAGCATCAACTGCAAATATGAATTATGTTTGGAAATTTTGACCTGTTTGGAAATTTGACCTGATTGGAAATTTGACCTGTTGAGTGATATACATGACGGAAGGCCTAATTAGAGACCAGAATATCTATACATAGGTAAGGGGAGATTAATTGATATTATAAATAATATAATAACGAGCTTCTACGAAAATTATCTTCAAAATATAAGCCTACTGCTTCCCTCGCTAATAATAGAGGTTCGGAAACGGGCTCCGTCTTATCACACTATATTATCTTATCTTAGAGACATTCCTTCTAAGAGAAAGATTGATAATAATTGTTATTATAAGAACTTTGTCAAGCATGTTGAAGATATAAGAAATAAAGATCATTTTAAAAATGTTTGAAATAATACATCTGGACTAATCAAATTTACATAACTAGTTCAGTCTTAAGCATCGTCAGCAAGTTTTGTATAAACTTAAACTTGCATACATATGTCATATCCAGACGATCTGCTTTACTTTTATATACAATGTGAATGCACCAACCTATCAGAATCTATGGGTCCAACTGTCCACTGAAACTCCACATGTTTGGATCCCTTGTACAGTCGGATCACCTGGGACACCCAGGGTGAGAATGTCTGATGTACTTCTTGCACCAATGGGCCCTAAACAATGTGACAGATGACATTATAATAGTCTGCATTACCCATGGGTGACAGAAGACATTATAAGCTACAATACCCATGGGGAAGTTTGTCTTACAGTGTGTGCATTACAGTAAATAGAGCTTTGCTTAAATAATACAGGCATAATTAAGTGATATACTGAGGTCCGTTTGGAATCGAGTCTATGTTTTCAGTTTGATAGAATAGAAGAATAGAATGTAAACTAAATAATAATACATATATATATAAAAAAATGTAACAAAAGTAAAGGACTTCGTACTTAGGCTACATTATTCCCCTTATTCGACATTAAACAAAATAATTCATGAATTTTTTTTTTATTATTGACTAATTGATCTTTTTTTTTTTATTGATTCATGTTTTATTAGGTATGATTAATAATTGTTAAAGTTTCAACTCGATTTCAGAACACGTTTGGGTGAAATAGCGTGTTCAATCATCTAAGGGGACGAAACCCTACATATTTGAGCTGAAGATGTGAACGCTGAACGATTAGTTTCTCTTGTTGATATCAAACTAAATAATTAGCCAGTAATTCATTCAATATTTGGTTCATTTATTATTGATTCATGTCTTGTCTGCACCAATGAATAGTTACGCAAACTTTAAACTTAATACAAGATTGCGCATGGAAAAAATGAATACTGCACCTGTAGGTGAAGAATCATGAGGACAGACAGAGTGAATTGATAGAAGCCTTTGTAATAAAATGAATAGGATGAAAGATTGGTACTTGGATAAAAACATAAAGTAAAGAAATGATGTTATCTAATTGGAGAAGCTGAAATGTTGATAACGCAAAACAATAGGAATAGAGGACATCCAGTTTTCTCATTTCCAAATGTAACCAACTTAGATTTTAAACCTTAAGACGTTAGCCAGTGATGTGGCAAAGTCTTCCGATTTAGAAAATAATGAAGATTGTATAAAATCTTATCTTCTTATTTTATATAATACAGACGTTACTTCAAAAAAGAAGATAATTACGTCCTACGCGTCATGCATTTAGTCATGCATATTAACCAATGACTTACATTCTGCCAAGTCACTGGTTTTCCTGGCTAGCTCAGGCAACCCATTCCATGCTCTAATAGCACTAGGGAAGAAGGAGTATTTGTACAAATTTGTCCTAGCATATGGGACGAGGAATGTGCCTTTATCTTTGTGTCTTTCAGAGTATTTTATTAAATTTTGTTTTTGTATTTGAAGTATATGGTTCAGTGTTTTATGTATGATTGCTACTTTACTTTTGAGCCTTCTGTTCTGAAGGCTTTCTAAATTTAGTGATTTTACTAAAGGTGTTACTCTAGTCAAATGTGAATATTCGTTTGTTATGAATCGCACTGCTCTATTTTGTGTCTGTTCTAGTTTCTTAATGTTTTCTTGAGTTGAGGGGTCCCAAACAGAGGATGCATATTCTATTATTGGCCTAACCAAGGTTAAATAACATTTTAGTTTTATGTTCTTATTTGATTTATAGAAATTTCTTTTAATAAATCCTAATGCTTTGTTTGATTTTTTTGTAGTTTCATCCATATGTGGATTCCATGACAGTTTTTCATTTATTATAACACCTAGGTATTTTGCGTTTTTAGTCTGTGTTACTGGTTTGCCATGAATAAGATAAGTGGAATTAATTTGTTTTAGTTTTTTTGTTACTCTTAACAACTGACATTTTTCTGAGTTGAAAGACATGCTCCAATTTGATTCCCATTTCTGTAATTCATCTAATTCTCTTTGTAAAATATCTGTGTCTTGTGTTGTTTTTATTGTTCTATATATTATGCAATCGTCTGCAAATAATCTGACTTTTGTTCCTGAAGTAATGCAATGTGGAATTGACTCAGGATACCCACCTGTGATCCATACATTTTTGTAATAACTCTGATTTTGAAACAAAGAAATGTGAACCCACAACACATCGGTTAGAAGCCTTGGGCTCCATTACTAAGCCACTCCACATTACAACTTTAACAGAATATCTCTTCTTCAAAATTTCACACTATTAATGTTCAAGATTATTTCCGTTAATCTTTTACTTACTTTGACATATTTCAGTTAATCTTTTACTTACTTTGACATATTTCAGTTAATCTTTTACTTACTTTGACATATTTCAAAGTGACTCTTTCAGCTGCTATTGGGAAGGTAATGTTGCTTTTTGGTGTGAACAGGTAGACCCCAGAGGGCCTGTTGGAGTCCTGTTCTGACTCATAGTATCTGAACTCTTGTTTCACAGGCTCTGTCAATGACGAGTACTTGTTGGTGATTGACTGGAGGAGCCCAGTCTGGTAGTTGAACGTCAGAGAAAGGTACTGCAACGATCAAGATCAAATACATGTTTTAATATTCATGTACATTTGCAATAATACCAAAATATAATAATGCCACTATTAACCCTTAAGATGCGTGTGGTACTTTAGCCTCTAAACATGAACATTGTAATTTCATTTTGTATGTCTTCATTGTAAAACAGCCCAGCACTTTAAGGGTTAAAGACCACAAAAATTACAACAATAGAAATACAGCAACATCAAAAATGATAGTAATAATAATAATGTACCGGGATAGGCCTATTTTGACCGACAAAACGGTAGATTTTAATCGCCCTGATCTGCTGTTCATTGACATAAAGAAAAAGCCGCCACCACTATTGACATGGCCGTACCAAGGACTACAAAGAATACTGCTTCACTGTAGCGAAACTCAACCCTGGCAGTGTCAATGAATGTTATTATCCATTAGGAAATACGTGCCTGATTTTCAGTTGAAAATGTGGACAATCTCAATTTAGAACTAATTCGAAGGTAACTGTGTGGTCCTATCTTTACTATGAAACAGTCGATGACAGCGCCTAGACAGTCTGGCTTTACAGTCGGGGTTGGCTCTGTTTTTTTACTTTTTTTATCCACAGAAGAACTAAATAAACCCTCCAAGAATTCTTCCAAGAAATGTTGGAACCAACACACTCGACTGGAGAAAACAAAGTGGCCCATGATCGCTCCTTGTGGCATGACGTCAGAATAACTTCTATATTAAAACCTTGATATAGCACTCACTGGTATACAATAACAACGGTAAAACCACGATTGAACAAAAGTATTACTTTTAAACCGTTGTTATAAGTCAATACTTGGATGTTGTGAGCCTGAGTGGCACTAGTTGAAAGACCTTTTCAATAGACTTGCCATCAAGCTTTAGCTGCGGCCTTTTCTTTTTTTCCCCCCCGCTGTTTTATGTGACGTCATCAAGTCTCTGATTTTGAATGACTACACAAATCATTCTACACTTACCATCACTTACTACAAAATGTCGACTTCCATCTTCTAGGAGGGGTAGCACCTCTAGTGGACAGGCAGTCGTACCCTCTTTTTGAGGGTAGCTTGGCTCACTCTTGGTCCCCACTCGGTACCCAACTCTCACCTGTGGCTCCCAGAAGCTGTAGCATGCGCAGCGGCCACACCCGGAAACGGCTTTGACTGGCCGGCTAAACCAGGTAGAGGGTATCTGACGTGTCCATGGCTCTCAGTACACTGAGGTTCTGTCAAATCTAGCATGTGAAGTCTGGACTTGGCGGTCTGTGCGTAACGTCACAAAACTAGACAAGTCGGACATAAAGGCAACTACCAGCTCAGTGCTGTGGAGCACTCAAGAGCAGGAAAAGACACACAGAAAGTCTCTGGTCATCCACTGCACCCGGACGTCTTGACCAAATCTTGCTTCTGGAAAAGGATGGGCTTTAGGGCGAGAGAGTGAGGTCGACGTGTTGCGCGAATCCTCCTCACTTTAATCCATATTCCAGCGCAAGTAACTTGTCATCCCCCCCCCCTATATATATATATATATGTACTCACCTCATTTTCAATCACAAGGTTGGTATTTTCTAAACTATTTTCATATAGTTGCTTTGTTTGGCCTCCTGAAAGGAAAAAAAAACCATAGAGTAAATATTATACAACTAGATGCTACTTAACATTTTAATTCAATATAATTTAGTGCAATATTCGTTTAAGTTAAATCTTAAATCGAGAGCTCTATTCATTAGAAAACCAAGTCATTGGCGGTAGCTGCTCAAATCCTGGGGCAACATTAATGAACAAGTATCTATGGACCGAGACCTGGGGCAACATTAATGAACAAGTATCTATGGACCGAGACCTGGGGCAACATTAATGAACAAGTATCTATGGACCGAGACCTGGGGCAACATTAATGAACAAGTATCTATGGACCAAGACCTGGGGCAACATTAATGAACAAGTATCTATGGACCGAGACCTGGGGCAACATTAATGAACAAGTATCTATGGACCGAGACCTGGGGCAACATTAATGAACAAGTATCTATAGACCGAGACCTGGGGCAACATTAATGAACAAGTATCTATGGACCGAGACCTGGGGCAACATTAATGAACAAGTATCTATGGACCGAGACCTTTCGTTACTGTATGCCTCCACCTTGCCTTGCGATTTGCCCCTTTAGTCACAAGAGAAGTAGCAAAGGGAAACAATTGCCTATCAAAACGTAAACTGCCACAGAAACTTTGCTCATATTGTTACACTAGCTATAACTTGGTTAATATTGTTACGCTAGCTATAACTTGGTTAATATTGTTACACTAACTATAACTTGGTTAATATTGTTACGCTAGCTATAACTTGGTTAATATTGTTACGCTAACTATAACTTGGTTAATATTGTTACGCTAACTATAACTTGGTTAATATTGTTACACTAACTATAACTTGGTTAATATTGTTACACTAACTATAACTTGGTTAATATTGTTACGCTAGCTATAACTTGGTTAATATTGTTACGCTAACTATAACTTGGTTAATATTGTTACACTAACTATAACTTGGTTAATATTGTTACGCTAACTATAACTTGGTTAATATTGTTACGCTAGCTATAACTTGGTTAATATTGTTACGCTAGCTATAACTTGGTTAATATTGTTACGCTAGCTATAACTTGGTTAATATTATTACGCTAGCTATAACTTGGTTAATATTGTTACGCTAGCTATAACTTGGTTAATATTGTTACACTAGCTATAACTTGGTTAATATTGTTACACTAACTATAACTTGGTTAATATTGTTACACTAACTATAACTTGGTTAATATTGTTACACTAGCTATAACTTGGTTAATATTGTTACACTAGCTATAACTTGGTTAATATTGTTACACTAGCTATAACTTGGTTAATATTGTTACACTAGCTATAACTTGGTTAATATTGTTACACTAACTATAACTTGGTTAATATTGTTACACTAACTATAACTTGGTTAATATTGTTACACTAGCTATAACTTGGTTAATATTGTTACACTAGCTATAACTTGGTTAATATTGTTACACTAGCTATAACTTGGTTAATATTGTTACACTAACTATAACTTGGTTAATATTGTTACACTAGCTATAACTTGGTTAATATTGTTACACTAGCTATAACTTGGTTAATATTGTTACACTAACTATAACTTGGTTAATATTGTTACACTAACTATAACTTGGTTAATATTGTTACACTAACTATAACTTGGTTAATATTGTTACACTAACTATAACTTGGTAAATATTGTTACACTAGCTATAACTTGGTTAATATTGTTACACTAACTATAACTTGGTTAATATTGTTACACTAGCTATAACTTGGTTAATATTGTTACACTAACTATAACTTGGTTAATATTGTTACACTAACTATAACTTGGTTAATATTGTTACACTAACTATAACTTGGTTAATATTGTTACACTAACTATAACTTGGTTAATATTGTTACACTAACTATAACTTGGTTAATATTGTTACACTAACTATAACTTGGTTAATATTGTTACACTAACTATAACTTGGTTAATATTGTTACACTAACTATAACTTGGTTAATATTGTTACACTAACTATAACTTGGTTAATATTGTTACACTAACTATAACTTGGTTAATATTGTTACACTAACTATAACTTGGTTAATATTGTTACACTAACTATAACTTGGTTAATATTGTTACACTAACTATAACTTGGTTAATATTGTTACACTAACTATAACTTGGTTAATATTGTTACACTAACTATAACTTGGTTAATATTGTTACACTAACTATAACTAGATTATTCTTGTTACAAAAGAGATATCGTAATGTAACGCTTACAGAACCTTGAAATTGTTGGACACTAAATGTCGTCATGGACATTGGCGGCAAGTTGACAAGGATAACTGCCTCCTTGTCCGCAATGGACCCTCTCTCTGGGATAATAGCAATGTGCTCATGGACGGGAGCCAACTGAAAATAGAAAATTGTGTATTGTACTTAGTCTGGTCAGCCCTAATACGTAGTAACATGCGTTTATGCATCTGTCTCTACTGACCAACGGCAAGTTCACCTGATATGGCACGTTATGACCTCGAGAGTCCATTACGACCAACTGTTGACCTTTAACTGGGAATCGAACGCCTACATCAAAAGTCCAGGACAATGGATTGTATACGGTTACAAGAAACTAAAAATAAAAATAGTATTAGATCAGAACATTTATGACAGTATCAAGTTATCCAAGTTCTACCGAAATAGTAATAATATACATCAGATCAAGCTTCCTTTTGCAAAATTTAAATGAAAAATTAAATTTACAGAGATTCCAAATTTGTAACGTAAAATTACAAACAAAAATGTTTATGTTAATTTACCTGGTCGCTACCTTCACTGACATGACAGGCGCTCATATTAAGTCCATAACAAAACTGAGGTGTCACAGTCACAGGAAGCTTCCAGAGCTTGCTATAGGCCGCAGCCATCACTTTCTAGAAATAGAAATATTTGAATTGGAGCATTGCAGATCTTTTTAATGATACAAAGTCAGTTCACACGTGTGATAACAAGTAAAATATTTTAAATAAGTTAAAAAAGTGCAGACGTTCTCTAACAGACACTCCCTGGACTTGCATTCAATATAGACAGACGAAAAAGACATGTTAATATTTACGTTGCGGAAATGGTTTAAGTTTTTATAAATTCCTGAATAGGGCAGACATTTTCTATTTTAGCTAATTTCGGAATCTAACATTAACTTGGACTATTGAACTCTGGGTATAGTTATTTCGAGAGAAAGAAGATTGATCATTGAGTTAGCCTACTTAAGCCAAGAGTGTCTTTGCTGGCGAAAGTGTCTTTTTTTAGAATTAATGTAGCAGTCCTGCAACATATAGTCTATATTTTTTTAAAATTTATACTGTAAATGAAGAATATGTATTGCCTTAAAAGTCGCATCTTAGAATCTAAGAGACACATACAACGGTCAAAATAAAAAGTTATCACAAGAACCCAATGACATCAGTAATAGGACCTAACACAATGGCATCAGGGCAGGAACCTTACACGGTGACACCAGGGCTGGAACCTTACACGGTGACATCAGGGCTGGGCCCTATTACGATGACATCAGTAATGGGACCTAAAGCAATGACATCATGGTTGCGACCTAAAACAATGACATCAGGGCTGCAACCTAACATTATGATTTCAGGCCTGGGACCGAACGCAACGACATCGTGGCTAGGATCTAAGACAATGACTTTACTGCTGGGACATAACACAATCACATCAGTACTGGGATCTAACACAATGACATCGGGGCTAGGATCTAACACAATAACATCAAAGCTGGGACATAACACAATTACTTCAGTACTGGGACATAACACAATGACCGCAAGGCTGGAACGATGCCACCAAAACGTACCCACCTCACATACACTGGTAGCCTGACTCAATATCCGGTTGTAATCTCTGTGCACGTGGGCTCTTTGTGTGCCACTGAAGAAAGAAAAAAAAACATTTAAGTGTTCTTTAATTATTAGACAAGAGAACAAATAATAATTTTTACCACTTAGGCTAAGGAGGACTGTCTGGTCGTGAGGGTGTTTGAACTGTCATCTCGATGGTTCCGGGTTTAAACCCTGCCCGCTGTCTACTGCAGGAGATTTGGATCAGGCTGTGTGGTATACTATCCCTGCCTATCTCTCTCTGTAGCTAGCTCCTAACCCTACTCCTTTAGTGGACAGGTAAAATGAGATGGAACTCAGGAATCGACTTTATAAGTTTTCTGAAACTATTAGGAAGACCTAATATCAAGTAAGTAAATCGGGCTTCGAACAACATTCTATACACTATATCAACTGCCTTAAAATTCAAATTATTCAAACCTACAAGTAATAAAGGAAGGCTATTTCTAACGTTATGTGTATCGGATGAAATCCAAAACAACATCTTATTATTGAGGTGTAACTTTGTCCATTGTACGAAAAATGAAATATACTTTTAATTATCAATATACATAAGATAGGAATTCTACTGTTCTAGTGTTAGTTATTGTACTATTTTTTGGTCAAATAAATCTGGAAACGCGTGTATTCTGTAGCGCTAAATTTGGAAACGCCAGCTGTATTCTAATATTATTTTTTACGATATAGATATAGAAAAGTGAAAGTGTAAAAAGGGAGAGTATTCTTTGTAAGTGAAAGAAAATGTAATTTAAATTCGACCAGATGAATAAAGGGAAGTCTTAACTTTAAGAAATAAGTATGACATTAAAATTAGATAGTGATACTTTGAAACAAATTGATATTAGTTTTAAAATAAATATTTTGGTTCTAAACAGTATTTACCAAGTAATTATAAAAGAAGAACTAGCATCATCTTTTATAAATTTTTATAGATATAGTTAAAAATTTCACATATGTATATAGGAACTATAGCTATACATATTTGAAGTAAGCAATACTATCTCTAAACTCACAGCTGAATGTACACTATAATATTGTAATGTCACATCTCTGGTTAATACATGTAGTAGACATTTGAGCAGAGCGCAACCACCATATTCAATTTAATACATGAACTTGAAAATAATTATTTATGGCATATCTAGAGTCTGTCGCCGAAGTTTTGGCTTTGGCAGTAACCAAAGACATTGACTTTCGAACTAATCCCCAGTACAAGATCCTCGTTTGTGAGATGAGGTATGACTGCAGGACCTTCTGCAACAGCAAACAATGGAAATCCTCAACTGTTTATAAACCAAGAACAATTTTGGATTGGCGTGTTTAAGCCAGAAATATGAAGTCTTCTTTCTTGGTGATGACTATTCAAACTGATCTCGTTCAGTCAACTCGCATGAACTCCTATATTTGGGACTGATCAGTTCATATCTCATGAACTGCGGCTGGTAAATACCAACGAACAATGTCAACAAAAAAAAAGTTGTTGTTTTTTAAAAAGGCCCAATATTAATCAACTGATTTAATTTCTTGCTTTCTTTAATGACTTTTTTGTGTAGATTTGTAGATTTATTTCATTTAATTTTTTTAAGTTCATTTTTCTTCCGTTTGAGTCCCTTATCAAAGATCAAAACATGCAGACCCGTTCACGTGATTGCCTTGTAAGTTTTAGGGTAATTGCAAAAGTAATGAGCATTAGCTTGTTAAGTTTTTGAGCCATTCGTCCTTAAAGTAAACAAAAAAAAATATTGAAAGAAGACATTGGCACGGAACAGTTGCCAAACTGACACTTTTAGCAGATCTTTGTTTGAAATCAGTTCTTGTCGGATGTAAGTGTGTGTGTCCCAAACGCTGAAAGGCGTAGTGAGCAAAACGTGCGCCCGGTGCAAGGTACTTTATTGGCGCCCCCCCCCCATTTTCCATGAACATAACATATAAATGTAGGTTGCGTGCGTGCGCTCTCCATGAGGGTGACGCCCTGGGCATCGTTTTCCCTTGCCCCGCCCTCACTACGCCTTTAGTGTGTCCCCGCTGAAAATTTTTTTCTGAGATTGACCGCAATGAACCCCTTTCAATGTAAGCGGAAACTACAGCCAGTATAAAAACCATTTGAAGAGGACATCAGATGATTGTGTCTGATGTGGTATGCTTTTATACAAGATCACATAATAACTTAGAAAAACAAACGAACAGTTAGGGCCTTATGTGGGAAGTGTGGCCGAGAGGCTAAGTACGCTTAAACTTGCCTTGGCTACCTATGAAGGGGGCTCGAGGTTCGACACCCGACTCGAGCAGAGTTGTGTTTACTGAGCGCCGAAAGGCAGCACGGAAAAAATAACTCCTAGATACCCCCCCCCCCCAACTGGTCCACAAATGAGATCGGACCATAGCGCTCTGAGCATGCTATAAGCATGAAAGTAGCGCTATATAAAAGATATAATTTATTCATTTACTTATTACATCGTAAAGGTTGTCAATACAATTAGACATGTCAGCGGAGACATTGTTTGGCATGATTTGTTGGCAGTATGGCCATGATTATTGTGTCATTGAGTATATGTGCATTGCTACAGTGACCCCCACTTTCTTTACAGGTCAATCACTGCTCAAATATATCAGCCAATCACTGCTCACATATATCAGCCAATCACTGCTCTCATATATCAGTCAATCACTGCTCACATATATCAGTCAATCACTATTAATATCTATCTACGTAACTATCTATCTATATGTGTCTTTGTATATCTATTCATCTCTCTCTCTCTGTGTGTCTCTTTTTCTCTCTCTCTCTCTATTGGCGCATTTATTGTCATCCGATACAAAAACAATATCGATATATCAGGCAATTGCATTTCACAAATATCAATAAGTATCTGTCTCCACAAATCACTCTCTCACTGTCTCCACATACCACTGTGTCACTGTCTCCACATATCACTCTGTCATTGTCTCCACATATAACTCTGTCACTGTCTCCACATATCACTCTGTCACTGTCTCCACATATCACTGTGTCACTGTCTCCACATATCACTCTGTCACTGTCTCCACATATCACTCTGTCACTGTCTCCACATACCACTGTGTCACTGTCTCCACATATCACTCTGTCACTGTCTCCACATATCACTCTGTCACTGTCTCCACATACCACTGTGTCACTGTCTCCACATATCACTCTGTCACTGTCTCCACATATTGTCACTGGTATGGGTCATAAAAGAGACTTGTGTACATACGTGACAGCATCATGATGTTGCATTACACCCATAGCATCTCCTGTAACATAGTCCACAAAAGTTGGCAATCAGATATACACCACATATTCTAGTTCTATCGCAAATAAAGTTCATATCAACTCTGTATGTCTGTCTGTCAGTCTGTCTGATAATGTCAGTCTGTCTGATAACAACTTTGTACATGTGATTTCTCCGACACCCAATCTTGGATCAAGATGACATTTTTTACGATTATTTTTTTTTTACCTGGCAACACAAGAATCAATAAAAGAAATGAACCCATTAGATAATTAACTTTTGGTAGTTAATTATTTTGTTTGGCATCTCGAACAAGGAATTTTAGCCCCCCGTATAGGTCGCTGTTTTAAAGTACGTTTGAAATAAACGATAGATAGCTATACATTCTTCTATTTTTATAAGCACTGTGCGACTATGGATCATATCAGAGATGTAAGTCTGGGCATTAACTGTGGTCAAAACGATGTCGCGCACACAGCGATCCCCATCTCCATAAAGCTGATGTGTCCATGATAACGGCATGCTTGGCATAAGCTGCGTCGTAGGTTTCGCAAGAGATTAGTTCAATGTAGTAGTATTTGTTATATTCACAGGCTCCTGTTTTTTTCCCTCGGAGATGACTCGTGAATCCTTTCCCATGTTTGGGTATAGCCGCAAAGTAGCAGCGGCTTGAATTGAGAGTTTTAATTCCCTAGATGCCAACTAATTCTAACGAGTGACTCCTGCCTTAAGCTTACTGGCTTGGGCGCCAGTTACTCGCCATTGCCTTTTTTCCTGACAGTGAGAACAGTTCCGGCGTGTCCAATATCTGAGCCACACGTAAAGACCAGGAGACTGATTGTTAGAGGCTATTTAAGACGCATGACATGAGAAGCATTTTAAAAGTAGTGAAGTACATATGTCCATTACCACTTCCGGTGAGAAACACGTTTAATAATGACACATGTATTGTAGGTATACACATACCAACTTACGTAAAACATTCACATCTTGAAATGAATCCTGCAGATCAGTGAATATAGACAACTGTTTGCAACTCTGAAACAAGAGAGTGTAATTTGAAGATTATGGACTTTTAAAGAAAAAAATTCTGTTTTATGTGGTCTTTTAAACACAGCTGTTGTTGTTTTTTTTGACCTACATTGTGACAGACAAGACACACTTTATTTCTATTTAGATTCAACAAAAGAAAGTAAGAGAGAAAAAGAAGAGAAAGCGACACGTAGAAATGTGTTGGCGATGTAATGGAACCTAAGACAAATGTAATAAAATGAAAAGAGAAAGATTGGGCGAGTGATCAAAATTAACAAAATGCACAATGTTAAGACCACCATTTTGATAGATGACAGTTGACATCCGATTAATATAAATTAATAAATATATTAATTAATTATTATAAAGCCAAAGAGCTTAGAAAGTTGATTGTACACAGCTGAAAAGTGCAAGAAAAGTGTACCATGTTATATTAGTTTACTATGCTAATCAATATGTCCATATTGTGTACACCGGTGTTATACTAAAGATCTTGCTATACATGGATTTGCCTCCATAAAGGAAAATCTCCCATACAGAAACAGCGCCTGCTTGCCATCCTTTTTACGTAAAAAAAAACAAACAAACAAAAGAAGCGAAAAAAAGAAATGTCAAGTTCGAGTAAGAGACACATGCCACTGACCTGTAGAATTTGACCAGCCTGTTTAATATGTCTCTTAAGTCCACCTCGAGTTGTGTAAAATCCTGTCCAGTAAGCGGCAGGTGGAATGGAATACGGGTGAAAATCCTCTTTCTTTTCTTCCAGAGTAACCCGCTCCTTGTTGACGTAATACGAGTAACAGGAAGGGGTGGAGTACATCAGGTGTATGTCGGGATGCTGTGGGCGGAGCATACGTACAACTACTTAATGCGCAAATCTTGTAAGGGCAAGCAAGTATTCATAGCTGTACTGAATCAATGCAGATTGCTAAATATGTGACACTTTTACAAATCACTTTAGAATCTCAAGTATCGTAACGTAACCGGCGTATATATACCTATATATAAGTATATAAATCTAGAGAGAGAGAGACAGACAGAGAGAGAGAGAGAGAGAGAAAGTTAGATATATTAGATAGATAGATAGATAGATAGATAGATAGATAGATAGATAGATAGATAGATAGATAGATAGATAGATAGATAGATAGATAGATAGATAGATAGATAGATAGATAGATAGATGATATAAGTATATAAATATATAGCGAGAGAGAGAGAAAAAAAAATTTAGATAGATTATATAGATAGATAGATGGCTGTATAGATAGATAGATAGATAGATAGATAGATAGATAGATAGAACTCCAGACCCCTTGTTAGGTAGCCAAGCAATAGCGAAGTGATTTTGACTTCTCATCCCAACCCGACAATTATTTTTTTTATTTTCTGACATGTTCAACAACTCTCACAATAACAAGCAATCTGAAGTTTAATGCATAAAATTGTCTCCCTTGTCAATTTCATGAGATTTTGTTTGGCAATGTTCTACACTTGTTCAGGGTCTTACCATTTCATTCGCCTTTTTGATGAGAGGGTCATAAAAGTTGAACCAGGTTTCTGCGTTTCTGTACGCAAAGTCAGCTCCCATGGCTACAACCACGTGATTACTTTTAAAACTTACGGACTGTTGAAAACAAAGAGAACAATGTCAACATTTTCTTAGTAAAAACAACAAAATATTTTTTTTTTAAATCTCAAACTTCGTAATAAACTCATTAGTTCAATCAAAATCAATACAAATGTTGCCCTTATAATTTCAATTAGAGTGTTTTCAGTTTTCTTTCATTCATTAAAACGACATCCCAGATGTATACAAATTAATTGCGATTTAACAACATATTAGTATTTACATGTATTGACAAAATATCAACATACATTTTTACGTCCAATAAACATCAACCTTTAAGCTCAACCTTTGTAATAATTTTTTTTTCAATGGTCCTTTTGTTATATCGTTTAGTAATTTAGGGTCCGATTTGGTTTAGTCTTCTGTATTAGTCGATGTGTAGTCTATGAAAAGCTTTAGATCGTTTGTATAATATCTGACATTGTTCATAGACCACTTCTTTTTAATTGATGACCACCATTCATTCCGCTGTTAAAATCTGATGACGTCCTGGTCTTCTGGTACTCGCTCTGGACCTTTGTCACTGTTTGTCTTTGGTTCGAACCCAGTTTCAACAATAACCTGACAAATTTTAAAGGGTCGGCTAGACCTAGGGCGAAATTATCATTTCTAAAGGAAAGCCTTAAACTTAAAAGTGAAATTTGTTTAATAATATCCACCATGTCAAGTGTTTAAATACCTCATCGAAATTAACACTTTTATTAAATTGCAATTAAAAAAAAAAAAGGGCCGGTCTTACCCATTTTTTGATGAGGTTGACAAAAGAATCAACGATAGGCTGGGTCACCTGGAAAGTGCACACAATCAAAACAAGTGTTAGTAACAAAATCCAACTCAGAAAATCAAGCTGAAAACTCAATCATACAGTGTGTGTGTGTAAATAGTTCGTTGCTAAACTAAATAATAGGCCCGTATACTAAGTACTGATATTTCAGCCGATTGTCATAATAGGTCGCCATTTTTTTCTCTGATATAAAATGTAATCGTTATTAAATTAAAAATGGAGAAAGGCTTTACCCAATCAAGCGATTCCAAAATTGTAAACAATACAAGATATACATATAGATATATATCTATATATCTATATCTATATCTATATAACTATATATATATATATATATATATATATATATATATATATATATATATATATATATATATATATATATATATAGGTAAGAAAGGGAAGACAATAATGTTTAAACAAGAAACAGTAAAAACCAAATCTTATCTAAGCGGAAATAACCAATAGTTACTACCATTTATCTGAAAATTACAGGGTTTAGCTCCCTTTCTACTATATAAAACAAAATTACTTAATCAGTACTATATTATTAACTAACTATTTAATTTTGGATTGATTCGTGTACTGTTATCGACTATGAATAATTATGCAAAATTTCAACTTGATCCGATAATGGGAGGAATGGCACTTATCTGATATAAACATAATAAGGCGACTAAATCCATATATAAATCCACATCTCATCAGGTAGCATGTATTTCCCTTATTTCGAAATCAAACAATTGATTAATGAACTAATTGTATAGTTTTTAAACATTGATTCATGTCTAGTCAGGTTCAATGAATAGTCTTAGTCTTAGTCTTAGTCAATAAAGCAGTCTTAGTCCTAAGGTTTAAACTTGATCCTAGACTGGGAAATGGGAGAAAAAACATGTTCACATTTTGTACCTGCCAAACAGAGAGTTGTAACCAGCTTTGTAAAACTTCATGTTTTTGTTTCAGTGCACAAATAAAAAAACAAAAACAAAGCAAAATAATAATCAAAGCTTATACAAGGGGAGGAGTTTTGTGCTTACAACTAAATCACTCAAGAATGTAGAGGTTATTTTACTTTGTCGATGTCAACCAAAATGTACTAATACCAATAATTACTTGACTAAATTGTTGTTTGTTTTTTTAATTGAATAATTTTCTGATAGGTACAATAAATAATTGCTTAATTAAAGTTTGAACTTCATCCGTGTATGGGTGTGTGAAGAATAACGTTATCAAACTTTTGACAAGACTGACAGAGAAAGTGAGCAGATATAAGCTTTGTGTAAATCCTTTAGCACCTGGCGGATAAATTTTAAAATTTTGGATTTTTTAAATTAATATTGTTTTCGTGGTGCAGGCTAAGTCCCTGTAAATATGAATGTCTTTTAAAGTATATTTTTTAAGGTTGGCGAGGGCAATATTATCTATACCTATTTATTTACCTCTGGTGCCACGGAAAATTTGTCCATCGTATAGCCAGGTGGAGCATAGTAGCCCTCATAAAGAATGTTAGTGAACAGCGCGGATTTATTCTCTGAAACATAAAACATATAGTATAGCGGACATTTAGGTATGGGCTGCAAGTCTCCTTTTAAAAATCTCATAATTTTAAGATTTAAATATAAAGATGTAAAAAATTGACGTTTTCCTATATATTTTGTGTCGGCAGATATTAATATTTGATTTCCCTGACTGATGTTGGTGGCTGAGCGGTTTCCAAACCGGGGGGTCCGGGTTCGAATACTGCTTGCATTTTTAATTTCACGATCTTTGGGCACCTCTGAGTACACCCAGCTCTAACAGATACCTGATAATAGTTGGGGAAAGTAAAGTGGGCTACAGAAACAGACGTCAGACATCATTTAAAACAGCCATGTGCCGCTCTATAGTTAATGAGGTATTTAATTGAACTCACCATAGGCTTTTAAACGACAAGTGTTTTTCATTTAACCTTTACATCATCTGTTCTATATAGAGTAAGGTCTGAAAGGAGACCTTCCCCTAACTGAGGATAATGTATAAGTTATACAATGATTTTATGCGCTCAAAACATTGTCTTATTATTATGCCTTTGTAATTTAACCTCCAGAAACCCAAGGTGCCTTATGTTGGCATAAAAATTATTTCCTTTGGGAATTTTAGTCAGTATGGATCAAAAATACTTGTCGCTTAAAAAAAAAAATGTTGAGTTCAATTAATGACCTCATTAACTATAGAGCGACACGTGACTTTTAAATGATGTCTAACGTCTGTCGTGTCTTCCAGCTGCCAATGGTCTCTAAGAAATAGACCAGTACAAAGTAATTGATCTAAAAAAAAGGGCAGAACAATTGAAATTAGGAGCATTCAGTTGGCATCAAGTCCAGGAAGTCAGGCAATCATTATACATGTCAAGGAAAATAATCTGTATTCTTACTTAAATTGTTTGGACTTGTATTCCAGAGAAACTCCATGTTCTTTGTTTTCTTTCTTTGTTCCATGTCCATAAAGTCAATTCTTCCAATGAACAGCGAGTCATAGCCCATCTGTGTATGAAGGAAATAGAAAGTATAGAGAGCTTAAAATAGTAGCACAAATAGAAGCAATTAAAAAAAAAATTAATTGTAACAAATTCAACAACAAAAGTATGTACACAAATAACACATGTTACGAAAGAAATTTAGAAATATTCTCTCCTACATTGCTTGGAAAGATGAAAGATAAAATGGTACATATAGGAAATACATCATCAAAAATAGTTAAGTTTAATACCATTTCATTTACATAATTTACAATGTGAAAGTCCAATAACATTGTCGTTCTTTAATATACAAAACAAAACGTGTTAACATCAAAAGCTTTATGACACTGAATGACGAAAATAACTACACACATAGTAAAGGTCAAGACATAGACAATAGTCAGTACACAATCTGGGAAGAGCTCACAAATAGAAACAAACAGTAGGGGAGACAATCCATATAAACATACAAAATCACAACAAGCATACAAAATATAAACCGTTGAATGTTTTACATCTCTGTTCCTTTGTTAATATGTTCCAAGGCTTTGGACAAATATTGGTT